>NC_056749.1:838492594-838591541 GCF_019279795.1 Protopterus annectens
CTTGAGACACCACCTAAAAAGGGCACTGGGGGTTGCAATAGCCTTAGCCAGTAGCCAAAATCACAGGGATGACAGATGAAGACCATCTCTAGCAAAGCATTGAGGTCTTCGATCATGTAATCCCAGGCTGACATATACTGTATCCCCTCAGAATGAGACAAGAAACTAAGCTAATTATGGAGGTAAATCATTATCTGTTTGTACTGAGGAATCATCTTAGGTGAAGGTAAAATGCTCCTTAAGGCTAGGTACATACCTGCCTGATACACATAGTCTGAGAGTCCAGTCATGTCTCTCTCAATATAGTCCAGAGAGGTACGTCTCAAGTAATTCACACCAACATGGATTATGATGGAGTCATAACAGTACCACCTGCTGTTGAAAGACTTGAGTGAATGTGTGATATGGTGTAACCTGGCACTTGACAGATAGATGACTTTGACCTTTTCCTTATCCAGTCTGGTGAGTGGGACATCACTGTGTCTCATGATGGAATCAACTATGACTAATATGTTTGATTTTGTGTTTTGCCTTAGGTGTTCCACCGACCGGGAAGACACTGGTGCATGAGCTATTATGTGTAATGTATTCTACAGATAAAGTATTATGTATAGCGTGCTTGTGTTTGTGTTTTGGAGGTCTCACTTGTTTAGGTATGTTTCTGATAATGACCTCCGCACATGTAGGTATGTGTGATGTGAGTTTGGGTGGAGTAGGAGGTGAGGTTTGCATACCGGCAACCCTTTCATTATCATATGTACTGACTGGCGTGTGAGAGAGCATGGATTTAAGGTTCTTAATAGAGTTGGATCTCTCACACGTTGTTTGTGTGGACTAGGAGTAAAGGGTTGTGGATGATGTTGACATCTGTTCAGCAGACAATGCTAATGCCATTAGCAATAGATTATTGCTTGTGTAAATGTCACAAGAGACCATGATTGGGCAATGGTCTGACAGGTGTTTAAATGTCAGATGTTATTACCTTTATGGTGTAATTTTAATGTAAAACAGTACCTGATAATGTGGGATAACATGTTGTATTGAGTACACTGCTTTGCCAGGCATAGGGCACTTTCCTGAGCGATAATCCTGTTATTAGGCAGGGTCGCAATAGCAGACTTACAAATGTGACATTGTAAAACTCCAGCAAAGTAAGGGTCATGCTGCTACACCCTTATGGTTGATAGCCTCAAACACACTTTCTGTAGGCACTCTTTGCAGTGAAGATGTGGATGTCTGTGCATACACAGAAAACCTGTTCAACTTTGCAGTAAGTACTTTGGTCTTGCAAGGCTACAATGTCTTTCAAACAACCAGGCAGCAAATGGATGTTGTCTGAAATAATGTGGGACTACAGTTTGGTGTTCTGGGAACCTAAATGTACAGTATGACATACCTAGTACTTGCTGGAGGGCAGAAACATCTCCTAAAGGTGGCCACTCCTCTGTAGTAGGCCTCAACCTCATATCCATGTCACACAGATCACCTCCATTAAACTGTTGAAGGGCAGACTACATGAACTGCTGTGAAACAAACTCTACAACAGAAGGAGGAAATTGATGCGGAATAAGGTGAAGTCCCAAGACTGGAAAAACTCCCTTATCAGCCTCAACAAAAAATTGAGATCCCTCATCAAGTCCTCTAAAGCTAGCTATGAAAACAGAATTGCAGCAGATAGTAAAGACAACCACAAGGCCTTCTATAGTTATGTAAAGAATCTCCATGGCAATACCCAGATTTGCTCTGAGCTACTGCACAATGGTGCCACCTATATCGAGCCAACAGATATTGCCAATATACTGGCCGACAGATTCAGTGCCAACTTTATCCCTCCCCCCCAAAGGACCAATCACAATACCAGTAGATTGCCAGGCATCCAGTATTACTGCTGCACAGGTTAAAACAGCACTGTCCAAGACCAAGAATACAGCTTCCATGGGACCTGACAATATCCCTGCCTGTGTCCTACATGAACTACGGAGTGAACTGGCACCTCACCTGTGTGCCCTGTTCAATCACAGCCTCACCTCTGGCTTTGTCCCTACCAAATGGCGCACTGCTACAGTCATCCCTCTCCACAAAAGAGGAGCAACTACAGACCCTGGGAACTATCACCCCATTAGCCTGACGAGTCTGATATGAAAAGCTATGGAACGCATCATCATGGACCTAATAAACAAGGATATAGGGAATCTCCAAACTCTGGCTCCTACACAGTTTGGTTTTGTGAGGTGTAGATCATGCCTGCTCAACTTGGTTGACTTCTTTGAGTCAGTCATCAGAGCTGTGGATGAAGGCAAGGTGGTTCATACAGCCTACCTTGATCTGACCAAGGCGTTTAATACCATTCCCCATTTAGGAATCATAGAAGAACTCACTAGGCTAGGCATCAACCCCTATATCACTAGGTGGGTTAAAAACTGGCTCACAGATAGAACACACAGTCTGAAAGTAGCTAACTCCAAGTCAGACTGCTGACCAGTCACGAGTGGAGTTCCACAGAGTTTGGTCCTGGGTCCTCTCCTGTTTATCTACTTCTCTGAAGTCCAGGCCAATACAAAGGGTCTCTGTCTGACAAAGTTCACAGACAATTGCAAATCGGGAGCTATTATTAACTCCCCAAGTGATGTTGACATCCTACAGAAAGGCCTCACTGAGACCAACGACTGGTAACAGAACCATGGCCTTAAACTCAATGCCAAAAATGTGTTGTCATCCCCTTTGAGAAAAACCCAGTTCTCATGAATTACATCGATGGTAGTACACTGAACACAGAAGGTTTTATAAGAGATCTGGGAACACAGGTTGACAGCAGCCTCTCTTTTGACCACCACATTGCCACTGTGATCAGAGAGTCCTTCTATGTGGCACATCTCATTACTAAGGGTTTTGCATCCAGGAAGAAAGAGGTCATTGTCTCCCTCTACTCTTCCCTCATTAGGCCAATCATCAAGTACAATGCCCCATTTGGCATGTACCTCACTAGACAACTGCAACAACTAGAGAGGCCACAAAAGTACCTCACAAAGAGGATCCTAGGCCTTAAACACATCCTATATGGACAGACTCAAAAAACTCCAACTATTCTCTGTCACATATCATCTACTTACAGGAGATCTCTGCTTGACATACAAAGCCATGTCTGATCCAGCCCTGTTAGAAATGTTACATCTAAAGAAATCCAAATCCCTCCACACCACACACTCCAGTGACCTCAACCTCATTACCACAATCAACAGAACATGCTGGAGGGACAGGTTCATAACCCAGAGACTGCCCTTGCTATGGAATAAACTACCCATACATGTCAAACAGAGCACCTCACTGGCCCTCTTCAAGAGAAATCTTGATGAGTGGATGGGAAACAGAAAATTCACTCCAGGGATCACTCCAGTGGCTCTACTCAACAGAGGCACTGGGAATTAAGGTCGGATGGCACAATGTCAGGATAATCCTATGGGCTAGGTTTGTAAACGCTCCAGGGCCATTAGCCTAGTATACACCTATGAACCTATGAACTGTTACCTAACATGGATCACTGCCACTGTGGACCTTGCTAGACCAACCTTGGACATCTATGTCACCTGACATTTAACATTATATTGTGATGCAGCATCTATGCTCCTAATCAATATCAGGCAAGTACCCTAGTCAAATCCTAGGAACCTCAGAACCCAAGGCATAATACCTGAAAAACTGAACCAATTGGTCTGTTTGTTATTCAAGGCATCTACTTGGAAAAGGTTACAACAAGCCTACAGGCCCAAACCTTCAGTCTTCCCTTCTCTCTAAACTAGAGCAAACATACAATAAAATAGCTAGATTTGTCTCTAATCTCCATTACAAATCCCACCACTACCTCATCCTTAAATCATTACAATGGCCTGAATTCCCTAAACAATTGTTTCTTTCTCAACTGCATATCACACACTCAGTTTTTTATAGTCCCACTTTCTGTCTCCCCATCTCTAATATTGTATCTCTATATAACCCCCGACATCAACTTCGTACATCTGATAAACATCTTCTTGACATTTACAAACCGTCAAAAAATATCTGTAAGTCCCTATATAAATACTCTGGAGCTCACACCTGGAACTCCCTTCCACTTAAAATAAGAACAACTCAAACACTACCTTCTTAAGACCTGGTCCTGCCCTTGCCAAGCTCCAAAATCTCTAACTGATTTCTTCCTAAATTCTACTTCTAATTACTTTAAGTTTTTCTCTCTTTTTATCACCTTTCTTTCTTGCTCTTCTTTACAGTATATCTACAATCGGGTTCTTGTAAATATTCCTACTCCGGGATTATTCTGCTGCTATTGTATTAGATTTTTTGAAATTTACACATAAATATATTGTCATCTGTTGATTTCATTTTATGTAAATGTTTCTTGTCAATATTACTATTGTAATTTTTAGTCTTTGTATTAATTGCTGTCTTTTTTTTTGCATGTCTGTAATTGTAATTGGAGCTTTTCTCCTTGGGTCTCCACTGAAAATGGGCCTTTGGCTCAGTTGGACCAACCCTGTTAACAAATGACAATGAATAAATAAATAAATAAATAAAATGAGGTATGGGATATGTGTAGGTAGTATGTGTGTGGGTGCGGGGATGTGGTATTGGTAGGTAGTAGATGAGTAAATATGGGGTATGGGTAGGTAGGATGTGTATAAGTATGGGGTATATGTAGGGAGTATGTGTGTGGGGTATGGGTAGGTAGCATGGGTGTAGATATGTAGTACAGGGTATGGGTTGGTAGTATGTGCGTAAGTATGGGATATTGATAGGTAATATGGATGTGGGCATGGGGTATGGGTAGGCAGCATGTGTGTAGGTATGGATAAGTAGTATGTGTGTAGGTACGGAGTATGAGTAAGTAGTATTTGTGTAGGTATGGGTAGGTTGTATATGTGTGGTTATGGGGTATGGGTAGGTAATATGTGTGTAGGTACTGGGTATGGGCAGGTAGTATGCATTTATTTATAAGTAGGTAATATTTTTATGGGTATGTAGTATGAGTAGGTAATATGCCTATAGGTATGGGGGGGGTCTATATTAAATCAGCGAATGTTTAGAAAAGTGAACGCTGATTTATCAACCCCATGTAAGTGAAAGCTTACAATCATGAACAATCAGAACAGCGATTTATTTCCCAGAGAAAAAACTTGCTGTTCCAAAAAAAAAAAAACACTTTAAAACATTACATAAAGTGGGGGCTTCACCTCCCCACACCCCCTACTTAAATTTACCAACTCTGAGATCACACTACAGTGACAAAAATGGCAAAATACCAAAGGCGGCCAAGAGATTTCTTTCCCAGGGAAAGAATTTGCTTATATGCCGTTTCGATATTTTGCCTTGCCTTTTTGTGCTTTCAATTTTGATCAAGACTTATTCGAAAAAATGCATCTTTGATCATCTAATAGGTAACCAATATGGGGTATGTGGTATGGGTAGGTAGTGTGTGTATGCATGGTGTATGGGTGGGTAGTATGTGTCTAGGTTTGGAGTATGAGTAGGTAGCATGTGTGTGGGTATGGGGTATGGATAGCATATATGTTGCATGGGGTATAGGTATAGGTAGGTAGTATGTGTACATGTACGGGGTATGTGTAGGTAGTTTGTATGTAGGTATGGGGTGTAGGTAGGTAGTATGTGTGTAGAGATGGTGTATGGGTAGATATCAGGCATGGGTAGGTAGTCTGTGTAGATATGTCATATGGGTAGGTGCTATGTGTATAGGTATGGCATATGGGATATGGGTTGTAGTATGTGTATAGGTATGGGGTATGGCTAGGTGTATTGTTTGTGGTTATATGTATGAGTAGGTAGTTTATGTGTAGGTATGGGTGGGTAGTATGTGTGTTGGTATGGGTATTTGTATTTGTGTAGGTATGTGGTTTAGGGTACGGGTTGACAGTAGATGTGCAGGTATGGCGTATGGATAGTTCATATGCATGTGTGTATGGAGTATGGATAGGTAGTATGTGTGCAAGACATGGGGTATGGGTAGATAGTATTTATTTAGGTATGGGTTATGGGTATGTAGTATGTGTGAATGTATTGGTGGGTTGTATACGTGTGGTTATGGGGTATGGGTAGTTAATATGTGTGTAGGTACTGGGTATATGTAGGTAGTATGTGTTTATTTATGGGTAGGTAGTTTTTTTGTTTGGATGTGGTATGATTAGGTAGTACGCCTATAGGAATGGAATATGTGGCATGCATAGGTAGTTTGTGTGTAGGTATGAGGTATGGGTAGGTAGTATATGTGTTGGTATGGGGTATAGCTAGGTAGTATGTGTATGGGTATGGGTTATGGTTAGGTAGTATGTGTGCATGTTTCAGTATGGCTAGGTAGTATGTGTGCAGGTTTGAGTTATGGGTAGGTTGTATGTGTGTGGTTATAGGGCATGGGTGGCTAATATGTGTGTAGACAGTGGGTATGGGTAAGTAGTATGTGTGTATTTATGGGAAGGTAGTATTTTTGTGGGTATGTGGTATGGGTAGGTAGCATGGTTATAGGTACGGGGTGTGTGTTATGGGTAGGTAGTATGTGTATAGGTAAGGGGTATGGGATAGTTATAGGTGGTATGTGTAAAGGTATTGGGTATGAGTGGGTAGAATGTTTGGGGGTATGAGTATGAGTAGGTAGTGAAGGTACTGGATATGGGTAGGTATCATGTGTCTAGGTATGGAGTTCAGTTATGTAGTATGTGTGTTGGTATGGGGTATGGCTAGGTAGTATGTGTGTTGATATGGGGTATGGCTAGGTAGTATGTGTGTGGGTTTGAGGTATGTGATGTAGCTAGGTAGTAACTACAAAACCTACACCACCAAAACACACACATAGAAACACAAAACACACACACCTACATTCGCGGAAGCTCTCAATAAAAATCTGCCCAAGCAACAAGGACCTCCAAAACAGAAACACAAGCAACCTCCACCCCCCAACACAACCCAAATGACACATAGCTAACAAACTCAGTGTGCCACTCAACCACTGCCGATAAGGCATAACAACGTACCCAACACTCTAGTCATAGGTGACTCTATAGTCAGGCACACTGATGCTCCACTCACCAGGCTAAACAAGGAGAAAGTTACTGTCAGCTGCCTGTCAGGTGCCAGGATCCGCCACATAATACATGCACTCAGGTCACTCCACAACAAGTACAAATATGACTCTGTCATTGTCCATGTTGGCATGAATGACCTGAGACGTACCTCTCTGGACTACATGAAAAGAGACATGGAGGAGCTGTCCAATCTTGTAGCCCAGGCAGGTATGATTCTAGCCCTGAGTAGCATCCTGCCATCACCCAGAATGATACCACAGTACAAGGACAAAATGATTGACTTCAACAATTGGCTAATCTTCTGGTGTCATTCTAAGGGGATCCAGTATCTGTCTGCCTGGGATGACATGATCGACAGACCATGATGCTTTGCCAGAGATGGCCTGCACCTGTTGCCCTTGGGATTCCGGATACTGGCTAAGGCTCTTGCCACCCCTATAGTGCCTTTTTTAGGCAAGGTTCAAATGACAAATTCACCAATGGACACCCATGCAGACGGACAATAGAGGTACGACTGCTGAATCCTACACAAATGCACTTTATAAGCACTTACACGAGTGCATCCCTAACAGAACCAAGATGCTATCCTCCATAAAAAGGAAGCCAATCTGGTGGTCCCATGCCATAAACAAACAAACTCTACAAGAGAAGAAAGAAATTGTTGCAAAACAGAGTAAAATCCCAGGATTGGAGGAACTCCCTGGTCAGCCTCAGTAAGAAGCTGAGATCCCTCATAAAATCCTCCAAAACTAGTTACAAAAACAAAATTGCCACTGATTCTAAAGACAACCACAAAGCATTCTATAGCTATGTCAAGAATCTCAATGGCAACACTCAGATCTGCGCTGAGTTACAGGACAATGGCACTAAATATACAGAACCAACTGATACTGCCAACATCCTGGCAGATAGGTTCAGTGCTAACTTTACCCCCTTCTCACCTCCTATAGGGCCCATCTCTATACCTGAAGAATGTAAAGTTCCTGTAATCATGGCTGCACAGGTAAAAACACACTCTCCAAAGCCAAGAACACAGCATCCATGGGACTTGACAACATCCCAGGCTGCGTTCTACTTGAACTACAGAACAAACTGTCACCCCACCTAAGTATCATGTTCAATCATAGCCTTACCCCAGGCTTTGTGCCCACTGAATGGTGCATAGCGATGGTCATCCCACTCCACAAAGGGGGAGCCACCATGGACCCCAGAAACTACTGCCCCATTAGCCTAATAAGCCTGGTCTGCAAGGCTATGGAACGTATCATCATGGAACTTATAAACAATGACATTGGTAATCTCCAAACTCTGGACCTCACCCAGTTCAGGTTTGTAAAAGGCAGATCATGTCTCCTAAACCAGATAGACTTCATTGAAGCGGTCACCAAAGCTGTAGATGAGGGTAAGGTGGTTCACACAGCCTATCTAGATCTCGCCAAGGCTTTCAACACCATCCCCCACTCTGGAATTATAGATAAACTCACTAAACTAGGTATAAATCCCTATGTCACAAGATGGGTTGCCAACTGGCTCACTAACAGAACCCACACTGTGAAAGTAGCAGACTCCAAATCTGATTTCAGACCAGTGACAAGTGGAGTACCACAGGGATCACTCCTGGGTTCTCTCCTGTTTGGTATCTACTTCTCTGAAGTACAAGCTAACACAGAAGGTCTTTGGTTAATGAAGTTCGCAGATGACTGCAAACTAGGAGCCATAATTGAAACTCCTAATGATGTGGACATCCTACAAAAGGGCCTCACTTAGACAGATGCCTGGTGCCAAAGCCATGGCCTCAAGCTCAATGACAAAAAGTGCATTGTCATCCCTTTTGGTAAAAACTCTGTACCCATGAAATACCACATAGGTGGTAGTCTACTTAACACTGAAAGTGTAATAAGAGACCTTGGGACACAGGTAGACAGTTGTCTCTCCTTTGATAATCACATCGCCACAGTAGTCAGGAAATCCTTCTACATGGCACACCTCATCACAAAAGGTTTCTCATCCAGGAAAAAAGAGGTAATTGTTCCCCTCTACTCATCACTCATTAGACCCATCTCACAAAAGGATTACCGGCCTCAAACAGATGCCCTACACAGACCGTCTCAAAAAACTCCAGCTTTACACTGTCGGATATCACCTACTCAGAGTCGATCTCTGCCTAACATACAAAGCTATGTCAAAACCAGAGCTGTTGGACATGCTCCACTTAATGAAATCCCAATCCCTTCAAGCTACATGCTCTAGGGACCTAAACCTTGTCACAACAATAAACAGAACATGCCAGAGGGATAGATTCCTGTCCCAGAGACTTCCCATACTCTGGAACAAACTACCTATCTATATCAAACAATGCTCTTCATTAGCACTCTTCAAGAAAAATCTTGATGATTGGATGGGAGATAGGAAATTCACCCCAGGGATCACTTCTGTGGCTCTGCTTGACAGGGGCACAGGAAAATAATTTTTTTGGGTGGCGAAAGCCAGGGTACCTTTTTGGCTAGACTTATATAGGCCCTAGGTCCAATAGCCTAGTACCTACCTATGAACCTATGAACCTATATGTGTAGGTATGGCATATGGTTAGGTAGTTTTTTTGTAGGTATGGGGTATGGGTAAGCAGTATGTAGGTAGGTAAAGGGTATAGGTAGGTGGCATGTCTGTATCTATTAGGTAGTGATATGTAGCATGTGGGTAGGAATGGGGTATGGGTAGGTAATATGTGTGTAGCTAAGTGGTATGCATATGTAGTATGTGTATATCTGTATTGGGTATATTTAAGTAATATGTGTGTAGGAATGGGGTATGGGTAGGTAGTATGTGTGTGGGGGTGTGGGATATGGGTAGGTAGTATGTGTGTGATTTGGGGGTATAAATTGGTAGTATGTGTGCAGCTCCGGGATGTGGGTAGGTAATATGGATGAGGTAAGGGGTATGGGTAGCTAGCATGTGTGTGTGGGTATGGGGTATGGGTTATGTGTAGGTATGGGATATTGGGTATATATAATTAGTATGTGTGTGAATATGGGGTTTGGGTAGTCAATATGGCTGTGGCTAAGGGGTATGGGATATGGATAGGAAGTATGTGTGCATTTATGGGGTATAAGTAGGTAGTATGTGTGTAGGTGTGGGTATGGGTAGGTAGTATGTGTGTAGGTAGCATGCATTTGGGTATGGTGTATGGGTATGTAGTATGTGTGTAGGTATGGGGTGTGGGGTATGTGTAGGTAGCATGTGTGTAGGTATGTGGTATAGGATGGTAGTATGTATTTGGGCATGGGGTATGGTTAGGTAGCATGTGTGTAGCATGGGTAGTTAGTATGTATGTAGGTGTGGGGTATGGTTAGGTAGTATGTGTGTAAGGATGGGGTATGGGTAGATATGGGATATGGGTAGGTAGTGTGTGTAGGTATGTGATATCGGTAGGTACTATGTGTATAGGTATAGAGTATGGAGTATGGGTATGTAGTATGTTTGTGGGAATGGGGTATGTGGTATGGATACGTAGTATATGTGTAGTTATGGGGTATGATAAGGTTGGATGTGTGTAGGTATGGGTAGTTAATATGTATGTGGGTATGGGCATGGATAGGTAACATGCGTGTAGGCATGGATAGGTAGTATGTGTGCAGGTATGGGCTATAGTTGTGTAGTATGTGTGTAAGATATGGGATATGGGTAAGTAATATGTGTATAGGCATATGGTATGGGTAGGATGTTTGTGTGTGATTATGGGGTATGAGTAGTTAATATGTGTGTAGGTACTGTATATGGGAAGGTAGTATGTGTGTACGTATAGGTAGGTAGTATGGCTATAGGTGTGGGGTATGTGGTACGGGTAGGTAGTATGTGTACAGGTATGGGGTATGAGTAGGTAATATGTGTATAGATATGGGGTATGGGTAGGTGGTATGTTTGTATGTATGGGTATGGGTAGGTCGTTTTTTGTAGGTATGGGGTATGGGTTTGTAGTATGCATGTGGGTATGGGTTATGGGTAAGTAGAATGTGTGTAGGTATGGTGTATGGGTAGGCTGTATGTGTGTGGTTATGGCGTATGGGTAGGTAATATGTGTATAGGTGTTCAATATGGCTAAGTAGTATGTGTGCATCATACCTCTCAACCTCTTAGAGCAAGAAATCTGAACAAAGCCATAAGTAATGGAAGGACAAAGGCTCAAAAATAGGGACGATTTTTAAATATTGCTCTTACAACCATAGAAAGTTGATAGAATAACAGTTTTTGAATTAATGTGCATTTTCTGAAGTGCATGAAGTCTGAAACTCAAATACCTGTCATCATTTTCTGACTTCAATTCTCAATGCTTTGCCAATAATTTACCAGAAAAACTAAATTTTATGAGGAACACACCAAAAATATGAGGCAAAAATCTGGACATTCTGTGAAAATCTGTGCAGTTGAGAGGTATGATGTGCATTTATGGGTAAGTAGTATTTTTGTGGGTGTGGGGTATGGGTAAGTAGTGTGCCTATAGGTATGGGGTATGTGGTATGGGTAGATAGTATGTGTATGGGATATGGGGTATTGGTAGGTATTATGTGTATAGGTATGGGCTATGGGTAGGTCATAGGTTTTTAGGAATGGGTATGGATAGATAGCTTGTGTGAAGGCTTGGGGTATGGGTAGGTTGTATGGCTGTAGGCATGGGTTGTGGGTAGGTAGCAGGTATGTGGGTATGGAGTATGGATAGGTAGCATTTGTGTGGGTGGCGGGTTTGGGTAGTTAGTATGTGTGTGGCTATGCGGTATGGAGTATGGGTAGTTAGTATGCGTGTAGGTGTGAGTATGGTAGTATTTGTGTAGGTAGCAAGTGTTTGGGTATGGTGTATGAGTGGGTAGTATGTGTGTAGGTTTGGGGTATTGGTATGTAGTATGTGTGGAGGTTTGGGGTATGGGTAGTTGCTATGTGTGCAAGTTTGGGGTATGGGTAGGTGTTATGTGTGTAGGTATGGGGTATGGTAGGTAGTATGTGTGTGGGTATGGAGTATGGGTACGTAGTATGTGTCTGTGATTATTGAGTATGGATGGGTAGTATGTGTGTGAGTACAGGATATCGATAGGTAGCATGTCTGTGGGTATGGGTATCTGTAGGTAGTATGTGTGTGGGTATGGAGCATGTGGTACATTTAGATAGTATGTGTGTATGTATGGCATATGGGTAGGTAGTACTTGTGCAGGTATGGGGTATGGGTAAGTAGTATGTATGCAGTAAAGGGGTATATGTAGGTAGCATGTATGTATGTGGTAGCAGTACATAACGTGTGTAGGAATGGGTCATGGATAGGTAGTATGTGTGTAGTTATGGGGTATGAGTATGTAGTATTTGTATGTCTGTATTGGGTATGTTTAGGTAGTATGTGTGTAGGAATGCAGTATGGGTAGGTAGTATGTGTGGGGGGGTATGAGATATGATTAGGTAGTATGTGTGTCGCTACATGATATGTGTAGGTAGTATGGGTGTAGGTATGGGGTATTGGTGGGTAGCATGTGTGTGCAGGTATGGAATATTGGTTATGGGTAGGTAGTATGTGTATAGGTATAGGGTATTGGATATATATAGTTAGTATATGTGTAAGTATTATGTGTGTGTGTGTATGTCTAGGTAGTATGAGTGTGGGTGTGGGGTTTGGGTGGTTAATATGTGTGTGGCTATGGAGTATGTGTAGGTAGTATGTGTGTAGGTTAGAGTATGGGTAGGTAGTATGTGTATAGGTAGCATGTGTTTGGGTATGGTGTATGAGCAGGTAGTATGTATGTTGGTATGGGTTATGGGTAGGTAGTATATGTGTAGGTATGTCATATGGGTAGGTAGCATGTGGATCGGTATGGGGTATGGTTAGGAAGTAAGTGTGTTG
Organism: Protopterus annectens; assembly: GCF_019279795.1. Lineage (NCBI taxonomy): Eukaryota > Metazoa > Chordata > Ceratodontiformes > Protopteridae > Protopterus > Protopterus annectens. The sequence continues at coordinate 838,505,558 of NC_056749.1, forward strand.
GTATGGGTAGGTAGCATGTGTGTGGGTATGGGGTATAGGTGCTTAGTATGTTTGTTCATATTAGGTATGGGTAAGTAGGTTGTGTATATGTATGGGATATGTGTCGTATGTATGTATGTATGGGGTGCAGGTAGACAGTATATGTGTAGGGATGGAGTATGCTTAGATATGGGTATGGGTAGGTAGTGTGTGTAGGTGTGTGATATGTGTAAGTACTATGTGTATAGGTATGGAGTATGGGGTATGGGTAAGTAGTATGTGTGTGGGTAAGGGATATGTGGCATGGATAGAGAGTATATGTGTAGGTATGGGTAGGTAGAATGTGTGTAGGTACGTGGTATGGGGTATGGGTAGGCAGCAAGTGTGTAGGTATGAGGTATAGGTAAGTAGTGTGTGTGTAGATATGTGGTATGGGTAGGTAGTATGTGTATGGGTATGGGCTATGGGTAGGTAGTATATGTGTCAGTATGGGTAGGTAGTATGTATGTAGGTGCGGGGTATGGATACGTAGTGTGTAGCTATGGGTATGGCTTAGTTGTATGTATGTGTATATGGGGTATGTTTAGTTAGTACATCTGTGTATATTGGGTATGAGTAGGTAGCATATGTATGGGTATGTGGTATAGTTGGGTAGTATGTGTGTAAGATATGGAGTATGGGTAGGTAGTATGCATGTAGGTATGAGTTATGGGTAAGTAGTATGTGTGTAGGCATATCATATGGGTAGGATGTTTATGTATGATTATGGGTTATGAGTAGTTAATATGTGTGTAGGTGCTGTGTATGAGAAGATGGTATGTGTGTATGTATGGGTAGGTAGTATGGGTACAGGTATAGGGTATGTGGTATGGGTAGGTCATATGTGTATAGGTATGAGTAGATGGTATGTTTACAAGTATGGGTATGGGTAGTTTGTTTGTAGGTATGGGGTATGGGTAGATAGTATGTATGTGGGTATGGGTTATGGGTAAGTAGAATGTGTGTAGGTATGGAGTATGGGTAGGTTGTATGTGTCTGGTTATGGCGTAGGGGTAGGTAATATGCGTATAGGTGTTCAATATGGGTAAATAGTATATGTGTGTATTTATGGGTAGGTAATATTTTTGTGGGTATGGGGTATGTTTAGGTAGTATGCCTATAGGTATGGGGTATGTGGTATGTGCAGGTAGTATGTGTATGGGTATGGGGTATGGGGTGTTGGTAAATATTATGTGTATAGGAATGGGCTATGGGTAGGTTGTAGTTTTCTAGAAATCAGTATGGGTAGGTAGCTTGTGTGAAGGTTTGGAGTATGGCTAAGTAGTGTGGATGTAGGCATGGGTTGTGCACAGGTAGCATGTATGTGGGTATGGAGTATGGGTAGGTAGAGTATGTGTGGGTGGTGGGTGTGGGTAGTTAGTATGTGTGTGGCTATGGGGTATGGATAGTTAGTATGTGTTTAGGTGTGAGTATGTGTAGGTAGTATGTGTGCAGGTAGTAAGTATTTGAGTATGGTGTATGGGTAGATAGCATGTGTGTAGGTATGAGGTATGGGTAAGTAGTATGTGTGTAAATATGTGGTATGGGTAGGTAGTATGTATGTGGGTATGGGCTATGGGTAGGTAGTATATGTGTAGGTATGGGTAAGTAGTATGCATGTAGGTGTGGGGTATGGATAAGTAGTATCTGTGTAGGGATGGGGTATGTGTAGATATGGGGTGTGGTTAGGTAGTGTGTATTCATATGTGATATGGGTAGGTACTATGTGCATAGGTATGGGGTATGGGTAGGTAGTGGAGGTATGAGTAGGTAGTATGTCTGTAAGTATAGGGTACAGGTAGGTAGTATTTGTGCTGGTATGTGGTATGGGGTATTGGTTGTTAGTATGTGTGCAGGTATGGGTTATGGGTATGTAATATGTATGTGGGTATGTGGCGTGGATATATAGCACATGTGTAGGTATGGATAGGTAGTATGTATGTAGGCATGGGGTATGGGTAGGTAGTATGTGTGTAAAATATGGGGGTAGGGGTAGGTAGTTTGTGTTTAATTATGGGGTATGGGTAGGTAGCATCTATGTATGTATGAGTTATGAGTAAGTAGTATGTGTGTAGATATGGGGTTTTGGTAGGTTGTATGTGTGTGGTTATGGGTAGGTAATATGTGTGTAGGTACTTGGTATGGGTAGGTAGTATGTGTGTATTTATGGGTAGGTAGCATTTTTCTGGTTATGTGGTATGGGTAGGTAGTATGCCTATAGGTATGGGGTATGTGGTATGGGTAGGTAGTATGCGTATAGGTATGGGATATGGGTACGTAGTATGTGTACAGGAATGGGTATGGGTAAGTAGTTGTTTGTAGGCATGGTTTATGCCTAGGTAGCATTTATGTAGGTATGGAGTATGGGTAAATAGTATGTGTGTTGGTGTGTGGTTTGGGTACTTAGTATGTGTGGGGCTAGAGAGTATGGTGTAAGGGTAAGTAGTATATGTGTATATGTGGGCATGGATAGGGAGTATACAGGTGGATATGGGTGTGGGTACATAGTATTTGTGTAGCCATGGGCAGGTAGTTTGTATGTAGGTGTTGGGTATAGGTAGGTAGTACGTGTGTAGCTATGGGTATGGCTAGGTTGTATGTGTGTGGGTATGAGGAATGGGATGATAGTATGTGCATAGGTATTGGGAATGGATAGGTAGTTTGTGTGCTGGTATGGGGTATGGATAGGTAGCATATGTGTTTGCATGAGGTATGGGTAGGTAGTATGTGTGTAAGATATGGGGCATAAGTAGTATGTGTTAACTTATGGGGTATAGGTAGGTGGTATGTATGTAGGTGTGGGTTATGGGAACTAGTATGTGTGTAGGTATGGGTAGGTTTTATATGTTTGGTTATGGTGTATGGGTAGGTAATATGTGTGTAGGTACTGGGTATGGGTAAGTAGTATGTGTTTATTTATGGGCAGGTAGTATTTTTGTGGGTATGTGGTATGGGTAAGTAGTATGCCTATAGGTATGCAGTATGTGGTATAGGTAAGTAGTATATGTACAGGTATGGGTAGGTAGTTTGTGTATAGGTATGGAGTATGGGTAGGATGTATGTTTGCAGGTACGGGTATGGGTAAGCAGTTTGTGTGTAGGTATGGGTAGTTAGTATGTATGTAGGTATGGTTGATGATTAAGTAGTATGTGTGTTGATATGGAGTATGGGTAGGTAGTATGTGTGTTAGTATGAGATATGGGTAGGTTGTATGCGTGTGGGTATGGGGTATGGGTATGTAGTATGTGTGTAGGTATGGGGCATGGGTATGCAGTATGTGTGTAGGTATGGGATATGGAATATGGGTAGGCAATATTTGAGTAGGTATCAATGTAGTCTGATATATGGAGGTAGTGGCTGTCAGGTAATTGCTGTGGGATTTTGTGTGTGAACGTTGAAGGAAAATAATTTAATAATCAGGAACATGTAAATGGAAAATGCATGTCATGGTTATAGGAGTTCCCTGTGTAAAGTATCTGTACTAGAGGCTTTAAGATCTAGAAAATGATAGAAGAAAGTAGTGTTTGTTTAAAGGGGTGTTTACTGGGTTGTTAAAAATGGGTGTGAATTTTCCAGAATAAGAATATGTTTCCGGGGTATTAGGGTAGCATCTGAGTGAAGATAAATCAGATGACTGAAGAAGGATGGAGCTAACTTGTGATTGGATGTAGGAAAGTGGAGAAGTAAAGTATGGAGGGAATGTAGCTGAGTAGAGGAAAGGATGAGATGATAATGAGCTGTTAATGGCTTGGAAGGAGCGTACAGATTTCTGAAAAGAAAGGAGGGGATCAAATGGTTACACTTAGGTTATGAAGCTGATACAAATTGTATAGAGTTATGAACACAGGTAATCTAGAGTATATACATTAGAAGGGGCTGAATTTTCTGGAAGATATAAAGTTCATCAACAGCAGAAGAGTGATGTGGTGAGAGTTAAACTTAACCGCAAATTCAGTAGGAGTGGCCTGTTCTGAAGATAAAATTATGGGTGATTTCTGAGAAGAAAGAGATGTAGGTTGAAGAGGCTAGTAATGACTGGCAAACTGAATGAAAAGGTGGAGACAGAAGTGTAAATGTAGTGCAAAAGAGGAGGGGAGGGATTACGGGGCCAGGGTAGGGGAGTGTAGTGAGTCCAAGTGTAATGAGGGCAAATGGAGTTGGGCCCCCATGAATTTAACCTTATTCCAACAAAACAAACAATCTGTGGCACTAAAAGTGAGATAGATTTTATAATACCATTCAGGAGACATTTCCATTCTTAAGAAAAAAAATGACAAATATTACTAAAAGTTATAATCAATAGTGACTTAAACAATCAATATAGCCTACTGATTTCAAAAGGAAAATTTTTGCAAATATTAAAGATGCACAGAAACAGATTTTTGTGGTACATGAAATATCTTGTAATGTAGGATTTAGGATTGTATTCCTTATGTCTATTATGTCTATGTATCACACACCAGTGTTGTATAGCTTTCATATATTTGCATATATGTACATCAATATGTATATATCTATATCAATATTAATGCATCTCTATCTATATTGTGTATGTGTGTGTACACATGTGCATGTGTGGCCTCAGTTACGACTGATAAAAGTGAAAAAATGCCATGGCACAGGCATATTATTTGGTTTAGCAAACAATAAGTAAGCAAATCAGTCAATTAATTAATAAATTAGCCATGTTACTTCATTATTTAATAAATTTACCATTGCTATATCAAACAGAGATTATAACCGTGTCCTTATCATGAATTCAGTATGTGCATACTAATGTCCACCAGCCAATGAATTGCTACCAATGCCTGTGACAGTCGGTGTTACTCAGAATGGAAACATTGTGTGGACTTTACCCCAGTTTACTATGGCGGTATTACAGTATAAAAATTCAGTAGCCAACTCTGGACTTCTACTCCAAGTGTTTCCTTTATCTGATGCAATGTGCTTTCAGACATTCACTGACTAATTCTACATTGAAATATATGCGAATAAGTCATGCATGCTAATATAGCTGTATTTTAATAGATCGTATAAGCCGATGAACTAGCGTGACAGTTTTAATCCTCCAAATGGTTGTGCTGAACTCTACAGTTTCTTCTAGGTCATTGTGTGTGTGCTGAACAAATCTCAAAATGAGCTGTTACAGACATGATACATGCTTACAGCAAAATGTCTGCAGTATTGATACATTTGTTGTTTAACAATGTGTTGATGTTACATATACTGGATGAATTCAGTTTTCATTCTTTGTCTTGAGTGCATATTAAAATGAAGTGTCTGCCATTCTATTTATTTACCATTCTGGCAAAGATGTGCTGCCTTCTTTATCAAGTAACTTTTGTACTATATTCCTTATTTTGTTTGATTGGTCAAATTGGAGTTAACATTTATTTCTAAATTATATTATATTATATAAGTCAAATTAATTCTGTTTATTGCACAGTATCTTTATGCAAAAAAAAAAAAAAAATAGCAAGCAGACTTAAGAGATTTGACATAGAATTTTGTTTCCATATTGGCATTCCTAATATTATTTGCTAGAACTTGATGATTTAAGAATAAATATAAATCTTTAAACATGCGAGCAGTAAGAAAACAGCTTTCAAGCAAAATAAGCAAACATTAAAAATAATAATAATAATGCTTTCAGAAGTACATTACTAATAATAAATCAAGCAGGATAACTGGTACAGTTATTAAATATTTATATAGTACAAGTTTGTCCTTGAATATGCAGAACATATGAAATAATTTTCTATTAAGCAATCTTTTTAAATGAAGTTAATTTGGCACAGAAATCAAAACCGGTTCTGTGTGTCATTATGACAGTAGCTAGCTGCTCTAAACATGGTGTTTTGAATAATGTACACAGAACCTCACATCCATATGATATGCTTGACATATTTCACTAAACAATTTGATTTCTGTTATATGCCATGTATTTCTGGATTAGAACTGACACTGTCTGATAGTTCACCCATAAGGGATTCAGATTTTCTGAAAGTCATAAAAATACTGATAAGGAACCAGAGTTAGACATATAACATAGGCCAGAATCAATGTGAGAGCATTTACAAAGACAAATAATCAATATATTCAATGAAAGCATGTCGGAAACCTGGTAAACAAAACAAGCAATCTATCAGTGAGCTTATTTTTGTGGTCTAGCCTTCAGATGCTGTTACAAGTGGAATGAGAATAAACCAGGCAGAGATGATGACAGAAAACAAATGTAACAATTTTCTTGACTTTAATGAATCTTAGTGAAGAAGTCGTCAGTTTATATGAGCTGCCAGATCTTGTAATACTGTGTTATTTTTTTCTTTAAAGTGAGATCATGAATTTCCAAAATTTGAGGTATTAAATATGGGTTTATATCACTTCAGCGAACTGTCACAGTTCATCGAATTCCCGTCATTCCCCACTAATTATATAGAGCAACTTCAAGATTGCACTACAGTGGGGAAAGGGCAAATTTCCCAATCCTCATTGTATGGCGATCTCAGTATGAACAGTTCGATGAACAGCATGTTCGATGTAAGGGCACTGAAAATACCGTTCAATTAATTGAGTTTTTGCTGAACGGATAGGGACCCATTAAATATATTACAGCAAAAAAAGTCGGAAACATTAAGTAACATTTCAGAATGTCTGAGCACTCAAAACCTTATTGTTTCATATCTCTCATTTTCCAACCTGCAGTTCAACCTTGAAGTTGGCAGTTATTAAGGAACAGGCACATTTCTGTAACATGCTCTGACGGCTGAATTCGATATCATTACTCCTTTTATTAATCTGGAAATTTGCATGTTGTTAATGAGTACTCTTGATTACATGTATTATTGTATTTATGACCTGAGACTGCATACTGTCCTTATATGCTCAAAAGCATCACAGACTTTGGACAACTACAAGACCTTATTCAGCTATGTCTGCAACCTCAAAGGTAATATGCAACAATCATAGCTATCCAGCTGTTAGTGTAAGAAATATAAACAAAGAGACAAAGGCTCAAAAATAGGGACAGATTTTAAATATTGCCCTTACAAACTTAAAAAGTTGCTAGAATAACAGGATTTGTGTTAGCATGCATTTTCTAAAGGATATAAAGTCTGAAACTAAAATATATGTCTTTATTTAGTATCTTTAGTCCTTAGTGATTTGGCAGAAAACCAGAAATTTTATGAGGAACAGAAATATGAGGCAAAAATCTGGACATTCTGCCAAAATCTGGACAGTCGAGAGGTATGTAGGTATGACAATAACGTGCTGAAATAATTGTAAACAGAACCAGCTACACAGAGCCAGAGGGTATAGCAAACCTAATGCCTTATAGATTTAGCTCCAAGTTCCCCATGCTTGCCCCCAACACCTCTTAGGAGATACCCTCAACTATAATCCACCTGGCTATCATTTGTGCAACATACTGCATCTATGGGTCAAGATAATATTTTGTAGTGCCTCCTGCAAAGCATGAAAAATGACTTATTGAGCCCTCTAAAATCAGCATTCAACCTTAGCCTCATGCCTGGTGAATGGAGGACTCCAGCAGTTATTTCTCTGCACAATAGTGGGCCATCTACTGACCCTGGTAAGTACAGAGCCCTGTCTGACTTGTCTCATATATAAGGTCATGAAGGAAGTATAAGGGTATTATAAACAAAGACATAGGAAACCTTCAAACACTGGATCCAACACACTTTGGTTGTGTCAAAGACAGATTATGCCTACTGACCATGGTCGACTTTTTTGTGAAAGTCACTAAAGCTATGAATGAGAGTAAAATGGTACACACTGCCTATTTTGACCTAGCAAAGGTATTCAGCATTATTCCCCATTCAGGCATTATTGGCAAATTCATGAAACTAGGAGTAAACTCCTAGGTCAGTCACTGGAGCCAAGTGGCTTACAGATAGGCAGGATAGGAGAGTCTACCTACACAAAAAGGTCAGTCACTAACGGAGTCCTTCAGTTCTCAGTACTGCTGCTACTCCTTTTAACATCTACTTTTTGGATGTCAAAGCTGGTGCAAAGGCTTCTGGTTGACCAATATTTTGGATGAGTGCAAGCACAGCACAATCATAGAATCTCCCAAGAACACTAATGTCCTCAGAGAGGGCTTTGTTCAAACTAATAACTGGTGCCAGTGCCATGGTCTAATACTGAATGCCAAAAAGTATATAATATTATCCTTTGGAAAGTCAGCTACCCTGGGCATTACCACATAGGCAATAAACCCCCAAGTGTAGACCCAGTGACTAGGGACTTGGGAACATATATGGACAGTGACTTGGCATTTGACCATCATGTGTCTACTGTTGTAAGGAAATCATTCTATATTGTACAACTTATAAGCAAAGTAATGGCATCTAGGTGCACAGGTAACACTGGCCTGCCTCATGCAGACCTCAATAGGCCAGTCATTGAGTACAGTGCTTCCTTCAGTATGTACCTGACCAGGCATATGCAACAACTTGAATGCCCACAGAGGTTCCTCACAAAAAGAATACATGACATTAAGCACATGGAATATGCAAGACCACCTCAGTCCTTCTCTTTATATTCTGTCTCCTACAGACTACTGAGAGATGATCTCTGCTGAGTGTACAAGGCATCATCTGATTCAATACTGATGGACTTGCTACACATCTGCAAATCTAACAGCATTAGAAATGCCCAATTGAAGGATCTAAACCTTGTTAGCAACATGAATAGAACATGCTGGAGGGACAGGTATATGTCTCAGATACTACCCCTACTCTGGAACAGGTTTCCCATTTATGTGAAACAGAGTTTGTCCCTGATCCTATTCAAATGCAACCTGGACCAGTGGTGGGGAACTGGAAATGTACCCCTGGATCAGCAGCTATGCCCCAGTTAGACAGACAGAGCCTGTAAATGCCAACTAAATCCAAGTACATGCCCAGGGTAATTTATTCTTTCATTTACAAAGAGGAAAATATTACTAAGCTTAAAAAAATCATATGGCCATTATCTTAACATTCTCCTTTAAACCAATGAACCTATACATGTTTTCTGCACTTATTTTTATCATGATTATATTTGTATAATATATATTTGCTTCTGTAACAACTTGTCTGTAGTCATGCAGATTTTATCCCTATGCATCTGTAGAAAAGGGGTCTCTCATGGCTTACTCAGAGTTTCCTAGTAAATAAATTCACATAAATAAATAATGTAGTAAGATTCTAAGACATCAAAGTAGCACACCGAAATGTATCTACCAAGGACAAACCATAAAACTGACTTGTGGACAGCCCTAAATATATTACAGTTTTGCAGTCACCAAAAACTATTTCACAAAAAAAAATGACCATAAGCTGAATGAAGACCTGGAGATGAGAAAACTGGCTTGTGAAGTACCACTATGTTTAAGGTAACTGTGATAGAAAGAAAGCAACAGGGATCCTACAGAAAGTGAGCTAAAGTGAATACATGCAATTGCAAGAACTATGTTATTGGACTGTGCAGTAATTGCAGCAGCACTGTACGCATGCTATACTGGAAAAACATAAGATTTCTGCTTGGCAAAAACATTAATAAAGCCACCCAGTACTGCTATATTGAAAATGGAAATACCAGTGAATCTGTCAGTTACAAATTATCAGTGTATAACAGGTATCAACAGCGCCTCATTGCATGTGCTGCTATACATGCAGAAGCAGAATGTTCTATCAAGTGACAGAAACATTTCTGCCAAACCAATTCTAAACAAAGGGAGGGGCAATGTATGCTTAAATAAATAAAGTAAATAATTATAAGTTTTTAGAATGTGTAGCCCCTTGAAAAAATAAGCACTGTTTTTTATACTTCAAAAACTATAGTACATCATAACTTTCTTAATGTTCATATCCTATCAACAATGTTTTATGGAAATACAGACAAAAGGTATGTACACTTAAACCTGCAAAATCTTTAACACAGATTTCAGTGCTGTTTCACATACTGCCTTATCGTGATGCCCCACCACTGGACCAGTAATCCAGAAGCCTCAATCCTAACCACTGGCACCAGAGGTTATGTACACTGACAGGATGACAAGTACATGTGCAGTATTTCCAGATGCAGCTCTCTGCATCAAGTGCAATTTCCCTTAAGAGCACAGTCAGCCTGGGACTGGTTTCTCCCTCTTTATCCAGATCACCAGTAAGACTCTCCACTGGTACAGCTATAGAGTTGAGATTTCAGCTGAGTGACCAAGCAAAGACAAGACAAGACCTCCAGTACCCTCTCTGTCCAGCCAGTGTTTCGTGTCCCTGCCCAAGTAGCTCACACACACACACACACACACACACACACACACACACACACACACACACACACACACACACACACACACACACACACTCTTTGAGGTTTGATTTATACACACACACACACACACACACACACACACACACACACACACACACACACACACACACACACACACACACACACACACACACACACACACTCATGGGAAAGGCTGGCTATGGTTTGCTAGCTATGCCCCCTTTCCCCAGACTATAAGCTCATCAGCTACTTTAAGGACTTTAACAAAGGGGGTCCAATCTTACTATGTAATGCTACTATCAATACAAATGGTAGTTTGACCAAAAGCAAGGCTATTAGAAGTGGCCCAGACAGTATCACCAAATAAATATACAAGTACTCTCAGAACTTAAGTATCTCTATGCAGATCAGCCACAGTGAAAGGTTTAAATATATTTAACAATAAATAAATAAAGAACAAGACAATACTAAATATATATTTACAGTGACATCAGAGTTCAAAATCACAGGAAATATTTAAAACAACATTGCAGGACAGTGTCAAATAAATAAAGAAAAATATCTAAGCTACATTTTGTTATATTCCTGACCATATCTAAATGAATTACTATAACCTAAGAACTTACTTACTACAGAGCAATGCAGATGTGGTGAATGGCTCTTCAAGCTGATGTTGTCAGGTCAAAGAGATAATACAGAATGCTGTGTCTCTCTCACAGAGTTCTCAAATTAATATCTCAAATATTACTGCTGGGCTAGCTTGCAGAATGACATCATTTCTTGTCACATGACTTCTAGTCCCCAGGCCCAAAACAACCATTGTTGGCAGCTGGTAGCATTTAGCATCTACCTGCAAAAATACATAGACAATGGCTATTCCTCATATCTCTGGCAAATGCTGGAAGTCATAAAACAATAAAAAACTTCTAAGACAATACAAAAAACTTCTCAGCACAGACATTGTGTTTGCAGCTGCCATAAAGTAATTTCCAGCAATTTTTCTGAAGTTTTTCTGGACTGAATGTAACCTCCTGTGTTCCAGTTTCCACTGTTAAAATATATACATTTAAACAATAGTGCATGTACATTTCTGTTCTCTTCCAGCAGGGCACACTGTGGATATATCTTTAAGCTCAGTACTTTATAAAATATCTTTTCAACACACGTCTGTAAAAATGTAGTTTGATACATACATGACATACAGCTCTAATACATTTGTAACACAAGCATCTTATGTGAAGCATGTTGACATTCACAAATGATACATAACCATTTACAAAATTCTAGACAGCTGTGCTGGCAGTATCTCCCTTTGTCACACTTCTATATAAATCATGTTGATATTCAGAAATTACATGTAATTATTTACAAAATTCAAGCTAGCTGGACTGGCAGTATCTCCTTTTGTCACACTCATTTCACATGCTTTAACATATCAGTCACAATAACTATTGTGATGTGTTTCTGTTACCATGCCCAAAAGACAGACATACTTGTCAAATGTCCCTGTGTGTGTGTGTGTGTGTGTGTGTGTGTGTGTGTGTGTGTGTGTGTGTGTATATATATATATATATATATATATATATATATATATATATATATATATAAGTAGATTATTGAAAATTACACTTCTTTAGTATTGCCAGATTTGAGTTTCATACTTATTGTTTTAAAAATGCTTGTTGATGAAAACTCTGTTATTCTTTTAAAGTTTTATGTGAGTTTGAGTAGTATTTAAAAATTGTCCTTGATCTTGGCTCTTTGTCCCCCATACTTGTTTATTTTTTACTTTGTCCAGACATCCTGAAAAAAGGCATCAAGGTATATTAAACAGATGCGAGTTTTTAAAGCATTATGTCATCATAATTACATCAAATATACAGTTCAGAAATTGAAATTCTTGCATCCATTAGCAACTGCTTTATGGCATGATTACATAAGGCATGTCCACAATCCCAAGACATGTATTGAATCACTGATGTGAGATGCCATGTGCAACATTGTAAAGAATTTTGATCGAGTCATGGATCATCAGTCACAATGTGACAAAAACTACATTCATCAGTGGTGTACAGTAAAAACAACTAGATTTTCTGCCTCCCTGCAGGACCCATGGGAAATTCAGTTATGTTTCACTGGTTTATTATTGCCAGTTTGTACCTTGATCAAAGTCTACTTGACAAATAAGATTGAAATATTGGTATCAAATGCCAATATTTACAGAAGGCATATATTTTCAAATTGCAGGAATGCCAATATATAATTTATATAATTTCCTGATAGTGGGTATTATCATGTATAAGTCCACTTTGATCATGCTCAGACCCAAGAGTAATCGACAAATGCTGGCTCCTGAATGTTGTGACTTTTTTCTACCAGTCATTTCTGTTAAAATTCATGAAGCATTTTTGAAGATTTCATAATATATGGCAATTTATTCCATAACTTCGATTTAGACTGAGTAATGCACAGGCCCTGCTTTTAGTACAATTAAGTGTAATTACCATATTTATAGAAGAATCTCTTATATTTTGGTCCCTTATTGACAAGTGTACTCCCACCATTGTCAGAAATAGCCCCCTTTTTACCTGTCTGAATATTTTAAAGAAAATTATGGTGGAATCATATTATTGAACTCTCTCCAAAAAAGATTAAAGAAGAATTAGGTAAGTGGTATTATAACTACAGAAAATTGAATTATATTCAGTAATTGACTTATTAGTGTTGCGACAGGCATTTTGGATCTCTTGTGGCTATGATTATGAATAATAATACAAACTGTATCATAACCCCTTTTTAATGAATCTGCATGCTGTAAGAATGTCAGCCTTTTAGTAATGGCTACCACTATGGCTAACTGTGAACCATTCATTCAACTGCTCCAGAACATCAAAGTAATAGCAAATGTACATTGCAAACTAATGTCTGCTGATGTTCCACTTTTATAGTTAATGTCTCCTCATACCATTCTCTGACATCTCTAAACAATGAAAATACATATTCATAACCAAACAAAATATTAGGGGACAAATTGCCTGTCATATGCATCAGGGCTGCAGGACTAAAATAAAACAAATACATCCTGTTGTACATTTAAAAAATATGCACATGATCCTATGCTATGCATTTACACACACTGTTGACTGTTAAACATGTCAGCAGTGACAGTAGTGCTTACCTGTATGTGACTAATATGATTAAGTTAGCATTGGAAACCTCATTAAGTGAAATATTCCTGAAGGACCCAAACACATTTCAAACTGTAGACATCATATCTGTCTATGCAACATTAGTGGTTACTCTGTATATTTCTGAATATTGAAGCAGACATGTTATATTATTAGATCAATGTATGTTACACATTACAGTTAATAGCTACCTACTGAAGGACAGAGGGACAAGGCCCTGAGTTCATTAAGTGTCTTGAGCATTTGACAGAGCTGGCAGGGTGGTAAGGGTATACCCATTTTGGGGGAGATGGATTAGAGTAGGACATAGAGCTTCATGATCCCTCAGTGGTGGGGAAGTGTTATGTAGTCATCATGTGGGCAGACTTTTTGGTCCAGAAAGCTACCGTCTGGTCTTATCCCTCATTTGAAAGCACATGAAAGCACTTACAGGAGGAGTGTGTTGTGTGTACCCATAGTGACACAAGCACATAATCCCCTCATCGTTTATTATGGGGTTATGAAGTTGTAATGTCCTTATAGCTGGAATACCAATCAGAACACAAGATATCTTCATGGCAGCTTGAAAGATGGCCTCTCTTGATGAGTGTCACATTCCTGGCTCTGGGGACTTCCTATCAAGGAGGAAAAATAGGGTTTAGCCCAGCTGGGGGAGGAAGTTATGGTCGCCAGGCATGGGAGCAAAGATAATATAGAAAAAAATAGTTAAAATGCCCCCCAAAATGCTGCAAGCAACACTGCATGTTCAGAATGTTTGTGGCAAGCTATAACACCATGTAGTTGTATTCCCTAATTATACTATCTGTTGTGATCCAAGGAGCAACCATACTGCTAAAATGACATATAATTAATAATCACCGTGCTGTATAATTACAACCAATCATTTTCATGCATCTAACTTACATGAACTGAGTGTTGGGGGTGATTAGCAGGTAAGGTTGTAACTGTTATTTAAATTGTAGCATCACATAGTTCAGACTTCCTACTGCAGCTTCCCAGCTTCCTCACAACTACTGTAGAGAAATAAATAAATACAGATTTTTACAGATATCATTTAATGAAGGGAAAATGATCTCCTAAATATGTTTTCTATGTCATATCAATGGCCATATTATTTTACTTATTTAATAGCTGAAAGACAGCACAGACCAAAATAGTCTTCCAGTCAAGTCTATTCAACAGCCTATCTTCCTGGCATCCTTTCCCTAATAATCAGTGCTTCAGTGTCCATGCCTCATGCAATAAATCCTTGCAGCCTATTCCCACGACACTTCAAAGTATGTCCTGTGTCCTCAACAATCTCTCTGATGAGGTACATCCACAGATTAATGGAATAAGTGCACCTAAATGTCTGATTACTCAAACCTCACTTCACAACTCCCTGTGTCCTGTTCAGGACAAAGTCTGTGCATGTCCCTGATATTAGATTCTGCAAACATATGCAGTCCCCCAAGATCATAACTTCACTAGTGCAATCAGCTCCAGCTTCCCACTTTTCTTATCATATTTATTAATGTACATAGCAGTATTTTCAACATGGTCATCTGTATGCGGCCTAATTATGGCAAAGCACAGCACAGTAGCAGCACTGCATACTTCATTATGGAGTCTAACCTATTCAGGGTGGAGCTAGGCACTCCCTTTGCTGTGACCTTTAACCTGCCATAAGTCTTTTGCTAGTGCACTATGACACTGATCCACACCACAATATCCCTCTGTTTATGTGTTTTCACCATGTCTCTTACATGCAAGTGATGCTTACTCTAGCTGCAAGGTGATGTAGCACTACTGTTTTTCTTCATCACTCTGCATTTAGTATTAACTTTTATGTACCTGTCTGCCAACATCTCAGTCAGTGTTCTGCCTTTCATACTACAAAGCTACAGTGTTATACAATTATCACTGAAAACTTTAATCCTGTTCTACAGTTCCTCCTGTTTACCAAAGTATAAAGCACTGATGTTTGACTGCAACATCTACAGACATTAATACGATTCCAGTAACACACTAGTCGTAAGTCATGTTATACCTCTTTGCCTAATGGCAGCACCTTCTGCATCAGACTTTTCAACCTCTCAGCAAATCCACTTCTTATGCTAGATCATATGCATCTCTGTTATTTGGATGAAAAGCAGTCAAAGTCATTATTTAAATCATCCAAATAAAACAGCAGGACTCACAGATGACTCCAGGTTCCAGTATCAAAACGTTTAATAAAACACAAGCACTTTCATAGGTAAATCCCACTTCTTCAGATGTCTTTACTTTTATATAGAGGACTTGGTTACTCTGGAGCATCATTTGCTGTTTTGTGCTTCCTGTTGAATATTGTATTATTTAAATCATGCCAAACAATGTGTAATGGAAATACACTGTCAACAACATCTGCAACCCACTCACTGAGAGCTATCCTTTGTCAATGACAGCAGCTAGAGACTTTTTTATTCCTGCGATTATCTATTGCAGAATTAGAATTAGCAGCCCTCCATGTTCACACTTTTCTCATTACATTTACTGCCAATGATATTAGGGAAACATGCATTCAGTTTCTGGGATTTGCTTCTTGCCACACAGATATTGCCACTTCTGGACACAAGTTTCTAAACAATTTCATTATGTGAAGCTCACTGGTGATTACTTGTGTTAGAGAATCTAGCAGTTCAATATAGAGGGTCATCATGACTATACAATACATTGCATATGATTGCAATGTATCCTCATTGTGGAGGACAGTATCCTTTCAATCACTTTCTCGCTCAGGACTGGCTGTACATATGGTTCTTCACACCTACAGCCCTCTAAATATGCCATCCTCCTTCTGTTTTTCTTAGTAAAAATTATGACTTTCAAGCAGTTAAGGAACATTAAATGTTTAGTTTTCTGTGATTTCTACCCACCTTTCATTATCCCCTATATGTATACGCATCTTTTCTTTAATTAAACAAGACATGTAAACCATACAGTATAATGTGCTGTTGTCAACTTCCTCCAATTCCCATTTACCTTTGCTGCCTTTGACAGCTTATTGCCCCTTTGAATGCCTTATACGATCTTCTGCACCTGCCACTATCGGCATGTCAATATTCCTGAATGCTATCTTCGTACCCCTTTGAATGCCTTACACCACCTTCCACACCTGTCACTGTCGGCATGTCAATAGCCCTATCTGCTATCCTTGTACTCCTTTGAATGCCTTACACCACCTTCCACACCTGTCACTGTTGGCATGTCAATAGCCCTGAC
Organism: Protopterus annectens; assembly: GCF_019279795.1. NCBI lineage: Eukaryota > Metazoa > Chordata > Ceratodontiformes > Protopteridae > Protopterus > Protopterus annectens. The sequence goes on from NC_056749.1 coordinate 838,522,306, forward strand.
TGCTATCCGCAAATTCAGGCTTTCCCTTATGTTTCTTCATTCCTTCTACATGTATACCATCAGAGAATAACCATCAGTTGCTACTTAGTAAGCCTGATTAATGCACAGGTGGGCCATTACAAATCCATGTCTTATTTACTTGGCTGCAGAAACCTCTCTCATCACAATTATCATCAGTCTCATCCCAATGGACTGACCTTAAGTCAGGCACATCTACATATGTTCTTGTGTCCGTATCTTTTCCTTCCACCCTATAAGCCATATATTGACTTGGTCAATTAAGAATAAACCACAAAGTCACAGGACAAATGAAAAAATAATAAAACACAACAGAGTCATGATTCAAATCTGCCAATACTTTACTGATGCACCTAGTACCCCGGCTGTTTACCTTCCAGGGAACAATTGGTCAATTAAGGGCATCTGTTACAATCATTGGTGAATACATAAAATTTGGTTATGACTCTGAAAAAAATGATTATTACAGTACAAGGCACAATTCTTTTTAGATTCTGTTCAGTCTTTTCTTTATGTGCAGTAAGTACTCCTAGGTACATATCACAAAGACTGCATCCACAAAATTGTAATATTTCATTCATCTGGAACAACCTAACATACTTTTATACAATACTATTAGCATCTGACTCCGATTGATCCAGATTAATTCTTGCTTGCTTAGCTTTTGCTTGCCTGAATCTCAAGGATCATCCATAAAAATTATTCTTCCCACCTGCTCATGTACATCTTCTAATTACCTACTCATAGACTTTTTGAGCTGTCTTTTGCAACACCCTTCTTACAGTTGCTCTTCGTGTCAATTAAATAAGTTGTAGAATCAAGCATGCAGTTTGCCTTAAATACATCAAATGTGAAAGGTGCTTTGTGCCCCAGCACTGTGAATTATTTTAATTACAAAATGCATCCCACAACCAGCATAACTAAACTGCCCTGGGATTCATTGTAAGTGTGTTAGCAATTTGAGCAGCAGCAGCACTAATTGAATATGCATGCTGCTCATCACACCATGTTTACAAGCACCTTTCCATGGTCAGCAATAGTGTTTGTAGTCATGAAAAGGTACTTGAAGCAGCAGCACACAATATAAACACAATGGATTATATACAGGCAGTGATCACATGTGAGCATGAAAAATTAAATGCAGATGTGCTGATGCTGCTTTTTGCTTCTGCTTGCTGGTGCCTTGTTAAAATAAAAGTTTGATTAATGTGCTTAACTTTGCAGACTATTAACCTTTTTAGCACTTCATTATACACAGTCTAATAAAATAACTTCTCTATGTAAAAGACGGCACATACAATACTGTACAGTTTACAGGTTTTAATGTCTCAGGTTAAACTTTTCAAGCAGCGTGGATAATGTTCCCCAGTGTACCAGATCAAACAAAAAATCAGATCTAACATCATACATTTTTAATGTCCTTTATATATTCTTCTGTACCACCCGGATCTTGTCCATGAAACAGTCTGTTGTTGATAATACCTTTGGAATTCTTCTGATGTCATGCAGTCTATTGTTAAGCTACTTTTTATTCTGTTTCAAGGTGAATAAACTTTTAGGCAGTTTTTTTTATTGTGAATATTTCTGTATGAAAGCAGTCTTTCCATAATCTCTGCACTCTCTTATCTGCTTGTACCAGGTACCAGTCATTTTGTAATACATTCAATTGGATACCATTAACCCTTTAATATATACATGCTAGCAAACAGAAATGTACATGCATCTAAGTTGCTATATTTTCCTACATATATTCTAGTACATGCACTGTTATTATATTTTACTACATATACATTCTGATAAACAGAAGTGAATATGCACTGTTATAAATGTATATATATATATATATATATATATATATATATATATATATATATATACAGTTCTCCCTTTTTGTTTTAAAACACACACAATAGTTTACATTGATATGCATTTTTTGGTATTATGATTTACAGAAAACACATTAGGAAACAAAACCTTTAGTTTTTTTTTTTGATGCAGGAAGTTAAAATACAGTTTATAGTGTCAGAACAATGATAACTGTAAAGGCTGCCACCCCAGCTAGCTAGAATTTTGTAAATAATCCTATATCATTTGTAAATATTAATATGATGTGTAGGCTTGTTTTACAAATGTAAGAGAACTATATGTTATGATTAAACTATATGTTCTTTACTGAGCTTCAAAATTGTAACCACTGTGTACCCTGCTGAAAAACAGCAGAATTGTGTATAAACTATATGCCAATGCAAATGTATGTTTTCATGGTAGAAACTGGAATATACAGAGTTAACTGCAAAACTCTAAGAAAATAAGCTGATAAGTAAAGAGTTTTATGATGTGCATAAAGTTAGTTTATCTCAGCTAAAGAGAGAGATTGTCTGTAGCTGGAGTGTCTTTCTATTGTCTGGAAACAGAGGTAATTACAGGTTTCCAAGGTAATTGTTTTATAAGAGAGAATTGTCAGCTTCTGAGAGATAAGTATTTTTAACAGGGAAATGTTAAAAATGTAAGTCCCTGCTAGCCTCAGAAACTAAATCAGAGGTGACAAGAATTATGTACTCTGAGATGATTCAGCAGTAGTGTGCATTACCAATTTAAGAACTATCTCAGAGAGAGAGTGCATTTTGTATTTGTTTCTGAACCTGAACACATCATCTCACCAGCACTTTGCCTTGCTCTGTAAGTAAGTTATTTCTAACCTATTTTCTCTTGGAGATAGATAGGAATATGGTAAGATAAGTTACATGTTTTCTGTTTTTATGTGAGACTGTCCTGCTATGTTATTTTAAAGTATTTCCTGTGAATTGTGAACTCTGCTGTCACTGTGTTTAGTTAATAAGTATTGTCTTATGTTTTTATTATTTATTAAATATATTTAAATCTTTTAACTGTGGCTGTTTTTTTGTGATATTTAAGCTCTGAGAGTACTTGCATGTATTTGGTGATACAGTACAAGTCACTCCTAAATAGCCTTCAAGCCTTGGTCGCACTTACCGATTGGATAGCAGTAACATTACACAGTAGAATTGGACACTGTTTGGTAATGGTCTTTATAGTAGCTGATAGTAGTGGTTGGTGGCAGTCAGTACTACCTTACAGTTTGGGCAGAAGGGGGCATAGCTAGTGATCCTGTGCCAGCCTTCCCCAAGAGTGTCTGTGTGTTTGTACATAAATCAAATCTCAAAGTGTGTGTGTGTGTGTGTGTGTGTGTGTGTGTGTGTGTGTGTGTGTGTGTGTGTGTGTATGAGCTACTTGGGCAGGGACATGAAGCATTGGTTGGACAGAGCAGGTGCTGGAGGTTTTGGCTTGACCACTAGGCTGAGATTTTAACACTATAGCTGTACCAATGGGGAGTCTTACTGTGGATCTGGAGAGAGAGGGAGAAACCAGCCCCAGACTGACTGTGATCTCTGTGTGCTCTTAAGGGAAATTGTACTTTACTGTGTGTGTACTGTTCATCCTTCCAATGTGCACATCCATCACTGTTGTTAGTGGTGAGGATTGAGGCTCCTTGATTACTGGGCCAGTGCACGGGTATCACATATTAATTGTTTGGCAGTGGTTGGATTTCCACATCAAATTCTAATTGGTTGATAGTGGTGAGTTAACCACATCACATATTAATTGGCTTGTAGTGGTGTGGACATTGAATTCCTGCAGCTTTTGTACAGTGGTCACTGAAGGTGTTTTTGTACTCTAAATCAGCCATGCAGAGAACATTCAGAGTTCAGTTTACAATTGTTTTATTTCTTTTGTTAGCTTAATTAGTCAGGGAGAGCAGGCAAGCATATCAGCAGAGAAGTATGGCAAGCTGACAAGGAGCTAGTTGGCTGAGATGTGCCAGGTTACAGGACTGGTGCATGGAAACCTGACTAAAGCAGACATGATTGTAGCTTTTGTCTCAGCTGCATCAGAGAATAGCAATCAGGAGGACGATCAGACTGGCCATGCAGATGTGCAACACTCAGAGAATGGACAGCTCAACCTTTCTACAGAAGACTTAAAAATCCATCTGGAGTTAAAGGGACTTGAGTTGGAGGCCAAGCATTTGGAAATAGAAGCAGCAGAGAGACTGAGGCATCTAGAGACTGAGAAAAATGAGAAACTGTGACGTCTGCAGGCTGAGGAGAATGACAAACTGCTAAACCTGGAAGCTGAGGAGAAGGAGAGGCAGTGTTAATATGAAAAGGAGATGCTGACTCTTCACCAGAGTCATGGAAGTAATGTGGAAGGGAGTAACTGGACCCCAGAAGCACAAAAGGTCAATAAATTACTTCCACAATTTACAGAGGGGGATAATTTTGATAGTTTAATTCATATGTTTGAGAGGGTAAGTAAGCAGTATAATGTTGACCAAGGGCTCTGGGTACGGTTCCTGACCCCCTTACTCCATGGTAAACTGTAAATGTTCTTTCCAAACTATCTGATGTTGACTTTTTAAATTATAATGTTGTAAAGAACTGTTTGTTAGAGCTTTTTAAGCTAACACCTGAAGCTTATAGGAAAAGATTTCATGAGCATAGATGCAAGGCAGATGAAAGTGTGTGTGAATATGTTGCTGAAGTAAGTACTTATTTTCATAGGTGGGTGAGTGGATGTCAGGTCACCACATTTGAAGGGTTGTTAGACCTTTTGATGAGGGGAAAAAGCCCTTAGCACTTTGTCTGAGGACATGAGGATCTGGTTAGCTGATAGACAATGCCTTACTGTAGATGAGTTGGGGAAGAAGAGAGACCTATACCTAGTAACCATGGCATCACTGCACAGGAAAGAGAAACCCAGTGCTGCTCATGGGTCTAAGGGAACCCATGGTGGGCAGACCAGATCACCCAACAGAATCTGACAGTAGCAGGGGAAGCCACTAGTCCAGGTACGCATCCAGGACCTAGGGTTAAATGTTTTGAATGCAACCAGTTGTGCCATGTAGTATATAGATGTCCACAGAGGCAAGATGGGTAACAAAAGGTGAGGGAGTCAGTAAGTGGGAATGAGAAAATGCCAATAGTAGGCTGTCTTGAGACAACAGGGGTACCAAACTACCATCCTGCAGATGACCTGATAGGGAAGGATTTTGATAAGGTAGTACTGTGTATTCATGCAGTTACATGCAGTCAGGCTTGGAGACAAATATGTGGATTTGGTAGCCTGGGGGAGACCCCTACAGACTGCATACTTGCAGCCAGGACTGGTGAGGTGGTTACTTCAGGAAGGGAGGTACTCTGTAGCAGTGAGACTGAAGATGAACCACAGCTGCTTGTGGGTACTGATGTTCTCTTGGGCAGAGTAACTGCAAGGGCAGAGGTGAGTAGTAGTACTCAGGCTGACAGTGAGGCACTGCTGGCAGAGGATGCCAGATTTCCTGTGGAAGGGGACCTGGGAAGGGTTACAAAGAGAGAGTTGAGAGAGACTCAGCTCTCAAACTCTACATTGCAAGGCCTAAGAGAGGTAGCTAGTAAGGCACCTGATTGTCAAGAGAAGGGGCAATCTGTATACTGGGACAAAGGGCTATTGTATAGAGAGTGAACCTCTGAGGGAGGGCTAGAAGATGAGATAATACAGAAGTTGGTAGTGCTCAGAGCCTACTGTCTGGCACTTCTAGCCATTACCCATGATATTCCCTTTGCAGGTCATATGGGCATAAAATGTACAAACAGACATATTATGCAGAACTTCTATTGGCCTGGAATTTCCAGAGATGTAACGGGGTACTACAGGACCTCTGAGCAGTGCCAAAAGGTAGGCAAGGCATGAGACAAGGTGAAAGCTCCTTTGATGCCTTTGCCTATGATTGAGGAGCCATTTCAGAGGGTAGCTATAGATATTTTGGGGCCCCTGAGTACCCCAAGCTCCACAGGGAAAAAGTATATCCTAGTGGTAGTAGATTATGCTACAAGATACCCTGAGGCCATGGTTCTGTCCTCCATTGAGGCAGAAAAGTTGGCAAATGCTTTGTTAGAGATTTTCAGCAGGGTAGGTTTTCCAAAAGAAATACTGACTGACAGAGGTGCCAATTTCATGTCAGAACTGCTGGCTTGTCTGTGGAATTACTGTGGGGTGAAGCACCTAAAGACCACCCCCTACCATCCCCAGACTAATGGTCTTGTTGACAGATTAAATTCTACACTCAAGTCCATGCCACAGGCATTTTCAGACCAGTTTAAGAGGGACTGGGACAAATATTTGTCCCATCTGTTGTTTGCTTACAGAGAGGTTCCCAACAGCAACAAAGGAGGAGGAAACCAACTCACTGCTCTAGGGTTCAGAAAACAAGGAACTTTAGTAGCCACAATACATCTGTGGTTTTTAATATTAATTTTTGGGCTAATTGCAGTACAGAATGGATAGTTTATTTGGTCACTTGTTCATGCAACTCATTCTATGTGGGACAAGCATCTAGTCCTTTCCGTCTTAGAATTGTGGAGCATCTTGGTGATATTAGGAATAAATGTTCTGCCAATGCTTTGTATAAACGTGTGCAAACACAATACTGCATCTTTTTACTTTACTGTTATAGATTGCATTGTGGGTAGATCTAGGAACAAATCAGGATGGCACAATCTACTTCATTTTAAGGAACATAAATGGATTATTAAGCTAGGAGCTCTATTTCCACCTGGGCTTAATGATCAATTATAATGCAGCAATGAACAGCCTTATGTAATATATATAAATGAGTGTATTTCTTGTTGTTCATGTTTTCTCACAGAAGAAGGCCATTACAGCCGAAACCAGTTTGGGCCAGTTAGTTGGGTTTATTTCCCTCTACCTTTGTCATGTAATATTTATTTGTTTAAATAAAATTGTGGATTTCCACCTTTTCTGCTGGCTTTGTCGACATTTGCATTTACAGAGAGGTTCCCCAGGAATCTATGGGTTTTTCACCCTTGGAGTTGTTGCATGAGCATAGGGTGAGGGGACCTCTAGATTTAATTTGAGATGAGTGGGAGGGTGAGTGTGAATCCCACAAGGAGTCTGTTATGGCATATGTCCTATACCTCAGGACAAGGCTCAGGGAACTCATGGGCTTGGTCCAGGAGAACCTGGTAGAAGCCCAACAGCAGAAAAAGGTCTAGTATGACAGGAATGCTAGAGTTAGAGAGTATGCTGTAGGGCAGCATGTAATGGTTCTCATTCCTGTCAGACATAACAAGCTGCATGCAGCTTGGGAGGGACTCTACAAGGTGGTAAGGAAGGTCAGTGATTTTAGTTACATGGTGGAACTGCTAGGCAGGAGGCAGGGAAACAAATTGTACCATGTTAACATGATGAAACCTTACCATGATAAGGAGGCCCTTGTACTGAGTATTTGCATTGGATTGCAGGAGGAGTCTGAGGGAGATCTGTTGACTGATTTCCTCAGTGAGGCTTGGACTAACACCTCAGTGGAAGGGGTAGCAGTGTCCTATCAGCTATCTCCTACATAGGTTCAAGAAATCCGAGCAGTGTTACAGGAGTTTGGGGACATGTTCACTGGGAAACCAGGGTGAGCCACCTGGTGCAGCACCAGGTAGATACAGGACCCCAAAGGCCTATTAGACAGGCCCCTTATAGGGTGCCTGAGAGAGTCAAACAAACTCTGAGGGAGGAGATACAGGAAATGTTGGAACTAGGGGTAATTCAGGATTCCAGCAGTCCCTGGACCTCCCTAATGGTACTGGTGCCAAAGAAGGATGGCAGCATCAGGTTATGTGTGGACTACAGGAAATTAAATAGTCACACAGAGTCAGATGCTTAGCCCATGCCTAGGACAGATGAAGCCCTAGAATAGTTGGGTGGGGCTAAGTATCTTACCACCATTGATCTTACTAAGGGTTACTGGCAGGTGCCCTTGATTCCCAGTGATAGAGAGAGTCAGCCTTTGTGACTTATTTTGGCTTGTATGAGTTCACAAAGATGTCCTTTGGGATGAAAAATGTCCCAGTGATTTTCCAGAGGCTGGCAGATCATATCCTAGCAGGAGCAGGAGATATTGCCCTTGCTTACCTAGATTTTATTGACATCTACAGCCATTCTTGAGCAGACTACGGAGGGCAGGGTTGAACATTAAGCCCTGCAAATGTCAGGTGAGTATAGCAGAGGTCTCCTACCTGGAACATAGAGTGGGGAGTAGTAAGATCAGGCCAGAACCAGCAAAAGTGGAAGCCATTCAGGCATGGCCTGCACCTGTTACCAAAAACAGGTGAGGGAATTCTTAGGGACAGCAGGGTACTAAAGAAAGTTAATTTCCAGTTATAGTACCATAGCTGCTCCCCTCACAGACCTGACAAGGAAAAGCAGGCCAGATAAGGTAGTGTGGATCCCAGCATGTGAGAAGGCATTCCAGAAGCTTAAAGAAGCTTTGGGGGGACCCTGTGTGTTAGCCAGTCCAGATTACAGCAAATAATTTGTTGTGCAGGTGGATGCTTTAAACAATGGGGTGGGAGAATGTCTAGCCATAGTGTGGGCACTGCAGAAACTTCAGCCTTATCTGTATGGAAGGAAATTCACTGTAGTTACAAATCACAATCCCCTAACGTGGTTATATTGAGCCAGCCAGCAAAATGCCAAGTTGCTAAGGTGGAGCCTAAGGCATATGATATGACAGTGCAAGCACCACAGTGGGGTTAGCAATGCCAATGCAGATGGGGTCTCATGACAAGAAATGGGGTAAGGTATTACCAGATAGGCTGAATCCTCTCAAGCAACGTTTCTCAAGGGTCACTCGAAAAACTAGTTTGAGTTCTTAGGGGGGAAGAATTGTGAAGGCTGCCACCTGAGCTAGATAGAATTTTGTAAATAATCCTATGTCATCTGTAAATATTAATAGGATTTGTAGGCTTGTTTTACAAATGTAAGAGAACTATATGTTATAATTAAACTATATGTTCTGTACTGAGCTTCAAGACTGAACCATAGTGCACCCTGCCGGAAAACAGCAGAAATGTGTATAAACTATATACCAATGCAAATGTATGTTTTCATGGTAGAAATTGGAATACACAGAGTTAACTTGCAAAACTCTAAGAAAAATAAGCTGATAAGTAAGGAGTTTTACGATGTGCATAAATTTGTTTATCTCAGCTAAAGAGACAGAATGTCTGTAGCTGGAATTTCACTCTATTGCCTGGAAACAGAGATAATTACAGGTTTCCAAGATAATTGTTTTACAACTTTTCAGTTTCAGGCAAGCTTCTAAGAGATAATTGTCAGCTTCTGAGAGATAAGTAGTTTTAGCAGAGACTAGTTAAAATTTAAGTCCCTGTAAGCTTGGAAAACTAAATCAGAGGTGACAAGAATGATGTAATCTGAGATGATTCATCAGTAATGTGTATTATCAGTTTAAGAACTATCTCAGACAGAAAGAGAGTGCATTTTGTATTTGTTTCTGAACCTGAACACATCATGTAAGTAAGTTATTTAGAGCCTAGTTTCTCTTGGAGATAGGAACATAGCAAGATTAGTTAGATATTTTCTGTTTTTATGTGAGACTGTCCTGCTGTTATTTTAAACTATTCCCTGTGAATTAACTCTGCTGTCACTGAGCTGAGTTAATGAGTATTGTCTTGTGTTTTTATTATTTATTATTAAATATATTTAAACATTTTAACTGTGGCTGTTTTGTTACAGATATTTAAGCTCTTAGAGTACTTGCATGTATTTGGTGATACTGTACAAGCCAGTCCTAAATAGCCTTCAAGCCTTGGTCACACTTACCAATTTGGTAACAGTAACATTACACAGTAGAATTGGACACCCTTTGGTAAGGGACTTTATAGTAACTGATAGTAGCAGTTGTTTTTGTTGGTACTACCCTATAGTCTGGGCAGAAGGAGGCATCGCTAGTGAACCTGTGCCAGCCTTCCCCAGGAGTGTCTGTGTGTTTGTATATTTATTTATTTTATTTTACATTTGTTGACCTGGATGGTCCAACTGGATATATGTCCATTTTCAGCGGAGGCCTGGGGAGAAAATCTGAAAGATAGTAATACACATTGGACATTTAGTAAATGCTAGTTTCAAGCAGATTACAGTCATAAGCAATACCAGCATTTAGCACATATAGTACTAACCTATTATAAAACACTTTACAAAACATAACATTATTCTCAAAGATATATATATGTAACATTACATTCAGGTTTAAGACATGTTGAGCAGCAGTTATACAATTAACCCTTCCTAAAATGGAGTGATAGAAAAAAGTTAGAAGTAGTAGAAGGTAAGGCACCTAAAAAATAGAGACGTCACTAGTCGGGGTTAGTGCAAGGACATAACCAATGAGTTTTAAAGTATTTCTTGAGTTTGTTTTTGAATTGAGTTAGTGAGGGTTCTAGGGTCAATTCAGCTGGGAGTCTGTTCCATGTTTTTCCAACAGAGTTGGTAAACAGAGAGTCCCCAGCTGAGTAGTTGGACTTGTATGTTTGAACTAGGAGTCTAGTGGATGATCGCAGTGGCCAGGTGCTGGTGTAGGGGCTCATAATATTTTTTAGTGCAGGTGTATTTTCTGGTTGGTAAAGGTCTTTATGTGCCACTATTAGCTGGTTGAACTGCAGTAGGCTTGGCAGTTCAAGCCATCCTAGGTGATTTAGGTTGTGACAATGGTGTGTATATAAATCAAATCTCAAAGTGTGTGTGTGTGTGTGTGTGTGTCAGCTACTTGGGCAGGGACACAAAGCACTGGTTGGACAAAGAGGGTGCTGGAGGTTTTGGCTTGACCATTCAGCTGAGATCTTAACCTTATAGCTGTGCCAGTGGGGAGATTTATTGGGGATCTGGAGAGACAGGGAAAAAACGGCCCCAAACTGACTGTGATATCTGTGTGCTCTTAAGGGAAATTGTATTTTACTGTGTGTATACTGTTCATCCTCCCAATGTGCTAACTGGTGTTAGTTGTGAGGACTGAGGCTCCTTGATTACTGGGCCAGTGCACAGGTGTCACAATAACAACCATTACTGCCAGAACTGGATATATATAATCTCATCTAACAACTTTTTTTAAGACTATCCTGTAAAATATTTTACTAGTTATGTGCTGTGTTTGCTTCAGTCTTTTTTGCTAACCTGATTTATACAAAGAATTTAGAAACAGATTACTTGAGGATTTTATTTAAAAGACATACATGGGAGTTAATAAAATCTGTGTAGGCATTGTGTAAAACCTACACAGAAGGTACTGTGACCAAGGATGCAGTACCCCCCAGTAGTGTGCCATGCATATTAATGAAGGCGCATTACTGAGGGAAAGCCATATAACACAGGTATTGAATCAGTGTATGGAGTGTGTTACTGTGTCTGAAGATGTGTACCACACCCCTGCTCTGTCAAAGTGCCAGATATCAATGTAAGCAAATGTAATAAGTGTTAATATTTATGTTTATTTTATTTCACATGTGTTTTCCCTGATAGTCTGACTGGACAGCAATTGTCTATTTTCAGTGGAGTCCTGGGGAGAAAAGCTCCAACACAAATATAAAAAGCATGCAATTTACATTAACATGAGATAAAAAAATGGATATTATGTTAACATATAAGAAAGTTACAAATTGCTTAGACTAGGTCAGAGCAAAGATATAGGTTTACAGGTGTTTATCAGAATATAAAGATATTTCAGTTAGTACTATTGACTATTCCATTACTGATTAACAAATTGACATGTTTTATACAGAATGAACATAGCAGTTTGTAGCATTCATACTGATGGATCAATGAACAGATGACTATTTGTACAAGTATTTACAATAATTTAAAGTGAGCACTGAGATGCACTCAAATGAGTGTTGTACACTCTGAACAGCAGTATAATACATTTGTATAGCAACCGTGACAGAGCATGCACCTGAGTTGTTAAAAAGGTGTCCTTGTAGCAAAGTGTGAGTTTAGGGTGGTTTGTCACAGTTGCATAGATGGTTGGAGTAGAGATATGATTTTAGGAAAGTCTTAAAGGAGGATGTAGATTTTAGATGTCTAAGGTCAGGATGGAGGTTGTTTCAGGTCTTGGCAATTTCATGGGCAAAAAAAGATTCTCCCGAGTTGTTTTTGCAAGAGATGGATTCAATTAAGGCTTTGTTGCGGGAGCGTAGTTGTCTGTTAGGATGGTGAGAGTTAAGGTCATTCAGGGCAGTACAATATTTGGTGGGCTAAGTTGAGTTGGTGATATGTTAGTAGGTTGGGGAATTCTAGCCAATGTAGAGTTTGCAGGGCATGGCAGTGGTGGGAACGTGACTTGGCATTAGCACCAAATCTGACGATTTTGTTGTAGCAGGTGGAGAGTTTATTTGAGTCAGTTTTATTTACGTTTGTTAGTGAGGGAGAGGTGTATAGCAGTGTGGATAAAAGGTGAGTTCTAGCTATAGCCATACGAGATTCTGAGGTAAGGTACCTTTTGCATCTGTAGAAGGAACCTAGTTTTTTGTGGACTTCTGAGATGGTTGTTGAAATGTGCTTGTTAAATCTGAGTTGTTGGTCAATGGTAAATCCAAGGAGTTTTGCCTCAGAGACAGGGGTGATTTGGATGTTGTTGGTGGAGAATATGGAAAAGGAGAGGTCATTGGGTCTGGTTGGATGGAACAGCATAAGTTTCTATTTGGGGGTTAAGTATAAGTTGTGAGTTATTGAACCAGTTTTCAATTTCAGTGAAGGATAGTTGGGCTTTTTGTTGAAGAAGTTGGATGTTCAGTGCAGAGCATATGAGCATTGTGTCATCAGTGTATTGGACTATATCAGCTTTTGTGGTAGTTAGGTGGAGTTTATTGGTGAATATATTGAAGAGCAGTGGGCCAAGGATAGAACCTTGGGCTACACCTAGGGTGACTGGAAGTGGGGGGATAGGGATTTGATCCATTTGACAGACTGGTGTTAGTTGTCTAGGTAGCATTTGAACTAGTGCAGAGTGGGGGTGTTGAAGTTAAGGACAGAAAGACAGGTTAGAAGTTTTTTGTGAGATACTGTGTCAAATGCCTTGGATAAATCAAGGAAGGTGGCAGACACTAGTTTACCTTGGTTCCTATAGGAGTTTATAGTGTTGGTGAATCTGAGTAGGGAGTGGAGGTACTGTGGGATGGGCAGAAGCCATATTGGGTTGGGGAGAGAAGGTTATTGGAGAGGAGGTGGGAGAGGATTTGGTGATGTATACATATATCTAGAATCTTTGACAGGGGGTGAAAGAATTGCTATTGGGCTATAGTTAGTTCATAAGAGAGGCCACCTTTGTGAAAAGGAATAATGAAAGATGTTTTCCACAAGGTTGGCATGGTGTGTTTGGTAATGGATTGGTTAATTAGTACTGAAATAGGATAGGCTATGACTGTGGATGCAAGTTGGAGGCATTCAGCGGGGAGGTGGTCGGCGGCGAGGTTGGCGGGTTTGAATTTAGTATTTAGTATTTTTGTATATAGGATGTTTGTACTGGCTTGAGTGAGAAGGGGATACAGTTTTGTTGAGATATAGGGATTTGGGGGTTGTTGTTGGTGGAGTCATTTATGAGTTTAAGTATGGAGGAGATGAAATAGTTTTTAAAGTTGCAGGCTATATCAAGATCTGTGCCAGGTGGTGAAATTACCGGGTTGGAGGATATTATTTATTGTTGCCCAGAATTTTTGCAGGTTGGTATTATGTTTCGTTTGTAGGGAGAGGTAGCAGTTTTGTTTATCTAGTTTTAGCAGGGAGAGTAGCAGTTTTTTTTAATCTAGTTTTACTTGTTTTTTGGCCTTATTCTGAAGTTCCAGAAAGGATTGCCTGATTGCAGGTCTTCTATGATGGTGCCAGGTTTTCCAGGCTTTGTCCCTATTTTGAAGTAGGGTTCTTGTGTTTTTTTTGGAGCCAGGGGCGAGGTTGCTGCATATCCTAATTGTTTTTATGGGGGCTAGTTGGTTGAGGATGTTTAGAAATGTAGAATTGAAGTATTCAACTGCTTTATCTAGTGGAAGGGTTATGATGGGAGACCAGTCACAATATTTAAGGCCATCAGGGAGTATTCTTTGAGGACGTTTTTACAGGAGTGGGTTTGTAGGGGGGAGGGGGAGTTGGTGGTTTTTGGCCTATGTCTAAGGATGAAGGTACAGTTGTGGTCACTGAGTGTGATGGCCAGTGTGCCCCATAAATAGGCAGTATTGGGCTGGTTGGTGAGGATCCAGTCTAATGTGGATTCTTTTTTAGTGGCCTTATCTATGCATGTAGGGGATTGGATGAGTCGGTTGAAATGGTATAGATTAATATGGCAGATGGGAGTGGGAGAGTGTATATAGTTCCAGTCAACATTAACATCACCTAGTATGATGATTTCCTGGGGTAGAGAGTGGGAGGCCCAGTGGAATATGGATTCCAGGATTGGAAAGGTCTCAGCTGAGGGTATATATATGGCAATTATATTAAGGTATTTGTGTTGATTTAGGTAGAGGTTTGTGAGTAAGGTTTTGAATTTTTTTAAGTCTGGGGTCACTGTGTGAAGGAGTTGAACTTTTAAGTTACTTTTATGAAATAGGGCTATTCCACCACCTCTTTTGTGCACCCAGTCAGTCCTAAGGATATTATAACCAGGTGAGGTTATGGAATTGTCACTTATTTGTGGTGTGAGCCATGTTTCAGTGATGACAATGATGTTGGGGTTGTATAAAGGGGTTTGTGTCCACTAAGCATTGCTGAGCATTGCCAGTTTAAGCACTGCTCAGCTGAACTCAGCGTGTTTGTGGTGTGCTAAGCAAAGCACCACATTTTTAAAAATTTCCCAATGGCAGTAAAGGGCAGGAAAACAGGCTTATTTAAGTGCAACAGATGGGAATATAGCAGAACCTGTTGGAGTCTAACTCTTGCAGGAACTATGGCAGGTGATGGAGAGGGTGGATGCTTCTGGGTGCAGCATTGGGCATTCTGGATTCCAGGGTCATGGTTGGACTCCTTGTGATACTCTATGAACTCCGGCTGCTGTAGGACCAGTACCAGGGATCAGAGTACAAGTCAGAAGCCTTGGACTGGCTAGCATGCAATCTCACTAGTGCTACAGGTATCCCCCACACAGGTGAGCAGGTCCTTGATCACTATGATAATCTGAAGCAACAAAAGAGGGGACTTCTGGACACCTGGATCTAGAATGCTCGAGATGGGAATGCCTCATGAGTTTGTAAGTACTGTCAACAATACCTAATCTGAATGTGTGATAGACAGGTATGCGTAATGTTGTGCTTCTCTCCCTACAGCTGACGAAGAGAGATCTCACAACCTAGAGGCCCATGCAGGGTGCCTGGCCAGGTTGCACCATGAGTGTGGTGAGTACAGATTAATTTGTAATCTGTAGTCAAATACACAAGATAGAGTAATTCAGTCACTGCCAGTAGATAGCTACTGTACAGATTTGTGTAATGCGGTGATTGTGGATGTAGGGCTATATTGCAATAACTGTCTACTGCCAAGTGTACTGCAATAAAGATTAAAGCATTAAACCTGATAATGGTATTGAAATAAAGTTTCTACTGCAATAAGTGTGGAATTACAGCAGTATTGCAACACCTGCATTATATGAACTATTTTGCAATAAAGACTTGCGATATACTGATAGCTGCCTTAATTTATCCCAATAAAGCTGTGTCGTGCAATATGTGTGTTTATTGGGTTGTTGTTCATAAAGTCGAGTATTACATCTGCTCTGAACTGAAAACACAAAGGATACCACTAAGTGACTCAAGGGTAGCTAGGAAAGAGTGTTCTGCTAAACTGTAGATTTAGAGCTGAACTATAAGAGATATGCATTATGATATTTGTTCAGCACTACGATCTGAAGAAATAATAAGAATACTCAAGGTATAGTGTGTATATCAGGACTGTCTAGTATTAATTATTGCATTTCAGCTATATGTATTTCTGTTCTGAGGTATGCTGCTGCTGCAGGCAGGTATGAAATTGTAATAGCTGTAGACTGCAAATTTACCATCTGCAACTGTATATGGGTCAGGTAGTCAACCCAGTACTTTGATATGGTTTATACACATCACAGATATTTTGATATATTGTCTAAACTTGCATTCTATGCATTTATGTACAGTTCACCTACTATCTCTGCCATGCATGCATCTCATGCATGTGTGTTCAAGTGTTACTGCAGTCTTGTATAACACTCTACTCCTATTACCAGGTCATAGTATGTTACCAGGTGAGCTGTAGGCAAATATCAGTCAATCAATATGCAGCAGTAGCTCAGTTGGATAAATGCTAGGCCTGATGTACATTTTGTCACGCACAGACCATGGTTCAAATCCAGTGACAGGTGACACTAAATATTATTGAATCAGTTATGTATTATTAACAGATGTTCTCCCCACATGAATTACAGGTAAATGGATGCAGTAGCTCTTAGTATGGGTTAAAAAATTGTGTGTTCAGATGTAACAGCATTGCTCAGGAATGTGATATGACTTCAGAAAATAAAGGCAGTAAATACAATACTAATAAAAGTTAATACATTAAAATGTGTAATCTTGGTATGGCTGTATGCCTGGTGTGTCTGTGAATGTCTGCTGATGGTCTAACCTCATGCCTGCAAAGGATGGCATGATAGTTGTAAACTCTCAGTACTGTGCACAATATATGTCTCTCAAGTGTCACCATGTCATGGACTGTGATCATTGTTGCCCAATCCCTCTGTCACATATCTATCATCAACATGATTATGTCAATAGCACAGTCACACTACATCAGTCCACAGTACACCTTGGTAGTCATATATGTCCCCCTGATATGTAATAGTCCTCCATAGTTGTGTATCTCTAGGTGTTACAGCTTGACCCATACTGTCCCATGTGGATAGCTTGAGAGGCATGTACATGCTACAGAAGTTATAGGGCACTTGTATACATAAAGGAAGGGCAGATCTGTAGAGTATATAAGAGTACTGTTGCAAACTATATAGCCTATACTGGTATTAATGGTTTGTATTTCTCTCCCCCCCCCTTATCTTCATCATAATTTAATATTATTATTATTATTATACATCAGTTATGGTTTACTATTAGCAAATGTTGCTCTCAAAATGTTATGTCTGGCCTACTGTTTTATTATTGTTATGTATTATAATGGTTGCATACTAGCATATCTTGTTGAATTACCTATGTTGTTGGCCTTATGCCATAACTGTCACTGGCATGCTGTTACTATACTAACTGTTATCTCACTTATTGTTGTGTGCCATGTACGATGCAATGTTATGTTACTGGGTTATTTGCGATGTTCTGGCATGCTGTTATAACTAACTAAATGTTATGTTCATTACTAACCTATACACTTTGAAATACCTCAACACCATAGCTTGACTGGGTAGGCCGGTTCCTGGTGATCCACCTACACTACCTCAGCCGACCATGGCACTGGGTCCTAGCATGTCTGGGACCCAAGATGGTGGTACTCCCTCCACTAGCCCTGCATCACCTAAGGGTGGAACTGCCTCAGGGGATGGGGCCCATCCCCCCTGGGAGCAGAGGTGGAGGGGGTTTGTCACCAGGATCAGCTACTGGTGATGGTGCACAGGATCGTGCATTGTGGTTATGAAAATCACCTGCACCAGATTTATGGCAGACTGGCCAACCTGGAGGGGCAAGGTCGTCGTGACACCCAGCTTCCAGCACAGCCTCCTTTGGGGCAGTGAAGGAGCAGTGTTGACTGCCCATGGGTGGGAAGCTCAGTATCACTGCTGTTGTCTGGGGGTGCATGGCTCTCTGATTCCATAACACCCTCTCTCTTCAAGGTGTTTACCCCCTCATGTGTCCCACACCGCCCTGTATGCTGTCTTGTTTGTCTTGTCTGTCTGCAAATGCAATCTCACCTACCCAATTTACCTCCTCGCATGTACCTATATTCTTTCCCCAACATTCCACTCTTACCTTTAAAAAAAGGGCACCTGCCCCACAAAAAAAATATCTCCACATACATAGCTCTCCATGTTGCACCTGCATTCACTGGACACAATCAATTATTACATAAATTAATCAATACAGTTATGTTGCCCTCATCCCTCTCTCTAGGGTGTGAGGTTCTAAATTTCAAATTCTCTACAACCTCACAGCTGTTGCTGTAGAAGAAATGTAGAGCTATGGTCTTTTCCTGCACCTGTCCTGCACATCCTTATCTGCCTTTCAGTATGTTTTTCTTCCTACTTGCCCCCATTTCACCACTTTCTTATCACCCCCTTTTTCTTTTTTTTTTTAGAATTAGCATGGTTTTAAGCAGAGCTAAGCGGTGATGTGTGCTGCGCCATGCCGCACCGTGCAAACCTGCTTAAACTGCTTAAAAGTGACTTTTTTGTGTTTCTGACAGTGTTAAGCCCATCTACAAAATAATTACCCCCTGCCAAGTCTTGAATCTGGGCCCCTATTAAATACAGCATAGTGCATTAGCCTACTAGGCCACTCAACTCTGAAATGTAACAGCTGTTTCCATACACATATCCTGATTGGCAATAACACACTGTATGTATATATAATGGGAAAACTGGAAGTGTACTTGGGACTGTGATCAGACACCAAACCAGTACACAGCCAAATAAATAATGATGGATGTACGTGAGGCCTGGGATACCAGGTATAGCTGTCAACTGCACAGACTGTTGCAGAATGTCTACCATTTTGCTACTTGGTTTGGGCATGGATATCACAAAACCTTTTATGTGTGCTAAGGTACTGGCAAGCCACTACAGATTGAGGTTAGAAAATCATGACAGACATTTCAGTGTCACACATCATACCCATCCGAACACGCGTGCTAATGTGAAGCCTGTGTAACAGATTGTATGCATGTGCATATATCTTGCAAATACACCCCCTGCAGTATTGATGTAGTAGCTCAGTCTGTTAAACTCTTTGCATACTGTACATTTTGCCAGCCACAGTCCTGGGTTTGAATCCGGTGTGTTGCACTTCAATTACATGCTTATTATTACAGCAAATAGTGACTGAGTCATGCAATCTTAACAAAAACAGGTTGCTGCTGCTGAATTAACTGCTACCCATGTTATCACATCAAAGGCCTGTAGGTAGGGACACACTGCACAGGTTTGTATAGGCTGCCTATATGTTGCCTACTACTCTCAGATTGGCACTGTTACATAACAAACATACCCTATTCACATGTTTCAACTGGACTGTTATGGGTACCCTCACCCTGGCTCTGTGCTACTGACAGAGCAGACTCTGCTCCCTGAGTGACAGATACAGCCTGCTGTCCTCTAATGTGTTCACACTCCCCAGTATGAGTCCTGGGCAAAAAGTAGCAGCTGCAGCCTGCAACATACGCAGCAGTATGTTCAGCTACCTGCTACAGACCTACCATACTTCACAACCCCCTACAACAAGGGATCCACACAACACCCATACATAAAGGGGTGGGGGCCAAAGGTCAGGTGACAGGGACATATGTCACAGTCTGCCCCTACAAACATACAGAGCTGACAGACCAGCAGCTACTGCAGCAGCATGCATATTCTGATGGGTATGACATCTGACACTCACATGTCTTCCCCCTTACTGACCTCAACCCACATTGTTTAACAGTGAACTGAACAGCCAGATAATCAGAAAGTCATTTGACAATGGCCAAACATAGCATGCAAAACTGTGGACATACCACATAAATCCCAACAGTGGACAGTATTTTACCTACCCTCTGTGATGCTGTAGTCTCCACACCTCAGTAATGTCTATCTCAAAGACTGGGAAAGGGGCCAAGGGCTACATGTAGACCTTAAATATTTAAATGTTTTGCCATTTCATTGGCTAATGAAAGTGCAACCCAGCTGTTCCGGATGCAATTAGCAAGTCTGAGCCACAGATTGGTGCACAAGCAATCACCTGTTACTAAGCATTCCCTACAAAAGGCAAGCAGCTGCCTATGGTAAACAGGTATATAACTTGCTTTACAAAGCCATACTGCCATTTTGGAAGCATTTTCTTCAGGATATCTGCATAAAAGGATTACAGCACTCTACCAGGTATGTAATACAAGTCCCCACGTAATGGGATGCAGATCGGAGAATGCAGTTATGGGGAATAGGGATTACAACAGTATGCTTGTAGTACATCTGTGGGAATGACATGGTGATAGTCTGCTGTCCAACAGCTACAGGCATGCCTTCCAACTTTTCCTGCTGTGACTTAGATCACAGCTCTGGCCCTCTCACTCCCTTCTACAATGGCTGACTCCTGTACGAATGCTACTGGATTGTGTGTTAGACATAATGACAGTATGTAAGGGTGGACACAGCTGGCATAACACATGCTGTACTGTCATGCAGCTCCTCTCAGTCTGTGCATGTCACACAGGAATAGTTCAGACATTGTACAGGTGTCACTGACTGTCCCTGATGTACTCTGGCTAGGTCACCATTTTCTCCACATTCCTATCCCATTGCTTGACAGCTGTGGCTAGCACACCTGGTAACCCCCTACACCAGGACATCAGGTCATAGCTATTATTAGTGGGGGGACATAGTCCCAACCTCAGTGATAGAATGTACAAATTGATCATACAAAGAAAGAGTATGAATATAGTAACAGATATTACTGTAGCATAACAGTTTTCTGAGGGTTCTGTTGTGTGACAGCCAGATTCTTCACATTCTGGGAACAACCAGCAAATATTGTACAACCGTTTGCCAGACATCCACATGTTTCTTGTAAAGGGACTACATATATCAGACACACATACACATTCTGCAAACATCTATGTAATGGAGACATAGGACACCTACAGGAAAGATAGCCTACATCATGTTTGCATTACTGTCTGTCATTGTGGCACACGGATGTTGCTGGACTGTCCCCATATATTTGTACTAACACACACCTATGTGTTGGACAGCAGCTGTATGGCATGGTACTGGGACATTGCCCATAGGGGATACATCACAGTAGATAACATTGATGGGAGTAGAGATATACAGTACACTCCATCACAGCACACAAGGACATAACTGGTATTGCTACTATGGTGCTGATAGCCACATACATAATTGTGTTGATAGACAGCAGGGTATGACATGGGAGTTAGCAGTGGATAGTGCAGGCCATTCAGGATGTGCAGGGTCTGTACATTGTGGATAGAAATGTATGTGGTCCTGTGATGTGTTCCCCTCTTCTTGTCTTTCAGAAAGAATGCATCGACAGAGGCAACTGCTGTTTTCAGCTGCTGAAAATGAAGTAATCCTAGATGGCCTCAGACTGCATCATAACATTTTGCTAACCAGGAGTCACCTGAATCATGAGCAACATGCAGCACTGTGGGCTGACCTTGTTACAGTGGTCAACTGCGTAGGGCTACAGGACAGAAGCTACAAGTAGGTCTGACACCAGGCGACTGATATGGTAAATGTTGCATGGCAAAGGGCCGCTGCTGTGGTCAGCGACCATGCTGCCAACAGTGGAGGGTCTGCAGCAGTACAACCACTCTCAGCCACAGAGGGATTCCTGGTGAATCTGGGATCGACCATCAGCTTCCAAGCATCCATCCCCTCATATATCATGGAAGTGGGTACCACAGCATCCACAGCAGAGGAGCATCCAGGTAAACCTCCTGTGTTCATCACTATAATACTGTATCAGTCATTGTGGCAGTCTCTGCATACCAGTACATGGATGTCAGGTCAATCTGCATGGTGGGGGGGTGTTTCTTTGTTATGCACACTTATGCACACATACTCAGAATGTCAGCAATGTAGTCAGTATCACAGTACCTACTGTACATGTTAATATATGCACATATAATCCTGTAACAATGTCACAGTTGGTATTTCTGACAATACCTCTCCCTCACATTTCCATAGGTACATCAGGTGTGTCCGGAGTCCAATGTCCTATACCCAGTGAGTGTGATACTGTTTTTGTATGGATCATATATACCCTAAGAATGTTAATGGCTTCAATTTTGCTTTAGACACAACTGATATGCTTAGCCAGAGTACAATACTTGTATGTTCAGTTTCGGAGGGGTTACCTGATTTGCATTAAATCAGTAACCACAGTAGTGCATTTGCTGGATCTGCAATATATGTCCACTTATTTTTGTGAAGGTCTATGCAGTCTGCTATACAGGAGGAATAGTATGCTCAAGACAGGTGCACTATTTGTTAGGTGTGGGTCTATCACATACACTGACATATTACCTATCTCACAGGTGTATAGTAGTGGCAACATTAACCAGACATAGCTGCAGTGCATGTTATAAAGGGGCTGTCTTGTCTGTGTATGTTGCAATCTGTGTGTTGTGCATGGGATCAGACATAGGACGTGGTATATGTAATGCAGTTGTGGCACCTCACCTGAATATGTGTGTGTGTGTGTGTGTGTGTGTGTGTGTGTGTGTGTGTGTGTGTGTGTGTGTGTGTGTGTGTATGGCCATACAAAATAGTTCAGGTAATAATGTACTTATTTTGTTTCACAGGTGACCTTGGGGGTCGGAGTCTGTTGCCCTCACAATGTGATGTCAGTTTCTCATCAGACTCTGATGATGATGGCCACAGTGAGGCACAGGTAGGGTTGTTGGGGGCTGAATCTGTCCCATGGGTTGACATCCCACTTCCTCCCTCATTGTCCCTGCACATACATATCCAGTTCCCTGCAGCCACAGATATCGGACAGTCAGAGTGTGGTGGCATCGAACAGGAGAGTGTGGCAACAATGGCATCAGTGGGTGTAGACACTAGCCATAGCCAGAGAGCTGGTGTGGTCCCACACAAGCAGATTGACAGGGGTGCTCGAAGGAGGACTGCTGCCCATCCACCACCTGTCACAGGTGTCACATCACAAGTCACTTGACGCATGTTTAGGTCCGTCATGGAGGCACAGGTACATTCTGAATGCAACATCAGATGGATGCTCAAGATCATGAATGTATCACTGTCTGACATCCATGATTCCCTCCACCACATTGGTGATGCTATGCATTGTTTCACTGATGAAGTGAACAGGCAGTGGGGTGAGACATTGTCAGTCCTTGGCTGCACATTGTCTGTGCTAGAACATGTGGTGAGAGTACGGCATTGGAGATGTGGCCATAGGTCAGCAACAACACCTGCTGATAGTCCACATAGCCGTGCACACTCATGCTCCTGTAGTGGCAGTACCTCCAGCACTATGGAAGGGAGGGTGCTGCCCACACCATGACATGGCAGGCCAAGGGCACATGGTCCTGGATAGTCCCTTGAGGGACACTGGTCCAGCAGACACCAGTCACCAACAATGACTACTACCGCATCTGACCCTATGCATGGTGGTGCCAGTGCCACTCCTGGCAGAGCCAATTCCCGTGTTCATGAGCAAAGATGGTGAACTGCACATTCTGCCATGTACAATCCACAGCTGTCCAGGATACCCACGTGTAGGGCTAGCACATGGCTTCACTGTGTACGCGCACACACTCACACATCACTGTCACATGCAGGTCACCAACAGACACACATGGCACCTCTCCCTGGCCCAGATGAACAGCAACCCTTACCATCCCACACCTGATATCAACAGTGTGGCACAACATAGGCCTCTGGCAACCCCACACCACATCCCTGCCATCCATACCTTTGATGCAGGGAAATGAAAATATGTGTCTGATGCACAGGTTGACTATAGTACATTGCATGACACTTTGTAGTGCAGTAGTGTTATACCATGAAAGGTGCTGATGCTGTCATGTGTTATGAATGCACATGAAAGCGTTTGTAACTTTGTTCCATGAAGTAATGTTGGCGATAGTGTACCAGACTGAGAGGTGTCTCTGAGAACTTTGCATGTTTCTGTTTCAGGGGTCTGAGTGGCTATGCTGTAGAGACCTGGTGCCAATAGAGAGGCTCAGGATAGCATAGCAGCAAAGCAGACATGTGACATCAGCAAGGTATGGCTGTATATGTGCACAGTTACCTAGGTGCATATGTGTAGAACAGTGTGTCAGGGACAATGGGGCCAGATAGTGTAATCCTGCATGCATACCCAGTGACAAGGCATGCTACCCTTGATACGTGTCACCTGGGTGTTCTGTACCTACAAATGTAGGAGGTGGCAGATAGCCTTTATGCCTAGGTAGATGTGGGCAATTTAGGGCCAGCAGCTACTCACAGGTCCTTAAAATGTATAAACATTGCATACAGATAGGCAAGACAGACACACTGCTACAAAGAGACATACTTACACACACAGAGTTGCCTTTTCTTAGATTAGAACCCCTACCTATCAAGATGTACATACTACAGTACAAAGTACATTTTGCATGTGCCATGGAGCTTAATGGTGTTGTGGGTATCTGCCAGTGCTGTTAAGGTAGATGACATCAGCAGGTTTTGTAAAGGTCACAAGGGGTTTGACCGGTAGACATAAGGCCTAAAAATGTATAACCATTGCACACAGATAGGCAAGACAGGCACACTGTTGCAAGAGGATATACTTACACACACTCACAGAACTGCCCTTTCTGAGATTAAAATCTCTATCTATATAGTTGTATATAGTATAGTACTAAATACTGCACATATTGCATGCACCACAGAACTTAATGGTTTTGCATGTGTCTGCCAGTGCTGGTAAGGTTGATGACATCATCAGGCTCTGTAAAGGAGGCTGCTGGGGGATTAACATGTAGCTACAGGACCTTAAAATGCATAACCATTGCACACAGAGAGGCAAGACAGGCACACTGCTGCAAGGGCATATACTTACACGCACATACACACACACACACACACACACACACACACACACACACACACACACACACACATTCAGAGTTGCTCTTTTTGATATTAGGACTCCTACCTATTTAGTTGCATATGTTATAGTACTAAGTACATATCATATGTGCAAAGGAGCTTTTGGGTTATACAGCTGTTTGCCAATGCTGTTAAGGTGGATGACATCAGCAACTGCTGACAGGGTGGCCACTGTTATAGAGGACACTAGTTACAGAGGCATAAAATGGGCATGTCTTTACTGTTGCATGGGAAATATCTACATATACACACACAGGGTGGCTGATGTGAGATTAGAACTCCTACCTACCTACTATTACACACTACAACTCACAGTACTAGTTGCACGTGCCACCAGTTACATTTGGTGTACAAGTGACACTAGCACTGCAACAGTCTTCACCTTTATGTGGCTATATATATATATATATATATATATATATATATATATATATATATATATACATATGTGTGTATACATTCATAGGTGTCTGCTAGGCTAATGGCCCTGGAGCCTTTCCAAGCCTAGCCCATAGGACTACCCTGGCATTGTGCCACCTGACCTTAGTTCTCAGTGCCTCTGTCAAGTAAAGCCACTGGAGTGATCCCTGGGGTGAATTTTCTATTTCCCATCCACTCATTAAGATTTCTCTTGAAGAGGGCCAGTGAGGTGCACTGCTTGACATGTATGGGAAGTCTGTTCCATAGCATGGGCAGTCTCTGGGTTATGAACCTGTCCCTCCAGCATGTTCTGTTGATTGTGGTAATGAGGTTTAGATCTCTGGAGTGTGTGGTGTGGAGAGATTGGGATTTCTTTAGATGTAACATTTCTAACAGAGCTGAGTCAGGCATGGCTTTGTAAGTTAAGCAGAGATCACCTTTAAGTAGGCAATATGAGACAAAGAATAGTTGGATTTTTGAGTCTGTCCATATAGAACAAATGTTTAAGGTGTATGATCCTCTTTGTGAGGTATTTTTGTGGCCTCTCTAGTTGTTGCAGGTGTTTAGTGAGGTACATGCCAAATGGGGCCTTGTTCTCAATGACTGGCCTAATGAGGGAAGAATAGAGGGAGACAATGACCTCTTTCTTCCTGGATGGAAAACCCTTAGTAATGAGATGTGCCACATAGAAGAACTTTCTGACCACAGTGGCAATGTGGTGGTCAAAAGAGAGGTTGATGTCAACCTGTGTTCCCAGATCTCTTATATAGCCTTCTGTGTTCAGTGGACTGCCATCAGTGTAGTAATTCATGCAAACTGGGTTTTTCCCAATGTGGATGATGAAACATTTTTTGGCATTGAGCTTAAGGCCATGATTCTGACACTGGTCTCAGTGAGGCATTTCTGTAGGATGTCAACATCACTTGGGGAGTTAATAATAGCTCCCAACTTGCAATCATCTGCAGACTCTGGCTGACAAAGTTTGTGTTGGCCTGGACTTTAGAGAAGTAGATACCAAACAGGAGAGGACCCAG
The DNA here is from genome assembly GCF_019279795.1 of Protopterus annectens. Taxonomy (NCBI): domain Eukaryota; kingdom Metazoa; phylum Chordata; order Ceratodontiformes; family Protopteridae; genus Protopterus; species Protopterus annectens. Next base: position 838,548,484 of record NC_056749.1, read on the forward strand.
GACTGAACCCTGTGGGACTCTAATTGTGAATGGTCAGCAGTCTGACTTGGAGTCAGGTACTTTCACACTGTGGGTTCTACCAGTGAGACAGCTTGCAAACCACTTAGTGATATAGGGGTCGATACCAAGCTTCATGAGTTTTTCTATGACTCCTGAGCAGGGAATGGTATCAAAGGCCTTGGCCAGATCAAGGTAGGCTGTATGAACCACCTTGCCCTTATTCACAGCTCTGGTGACTGACTCAAAGAAGTTGACCAAGTTGAGCAGGCACAATCTACCCTTCACAAAACCAAACTGTGTGGGAGCCAGAGTTTGGAGATTCCCCATATCCTTGTTTATTAGGTCCATGATGATGTGTTCCATAGCTTTGCATATCAGACTCGTCAGGCTAATGAGGCAATAGTTCATAGGGTCTGTAGTTGCCCCTCCTTTGTGGAGAGGGATGACTGTAGCAGTGAGCCATTTGTTAGTTGGATAAAGCCTGAGATGAAGCTGTGATTGAACAGGGCACACAGGTGAGGTGCCAATTCACTGTGTAGTTCATGTAGAACACAGTCAGGGACATTGTCAGGTTCCATAGAAGCTATATTCTTGGCCTTGGATATTGCTGTTTTAACCTGTGCAGCAGTAATACAGGGTGCCTGGCAATCTACTAGTATTGTGACTGGTCCTTTGGGGGGAGAGGGATAAAGTTGGCACTGAATCTGTCAGCCAGGATATTGGCAATATCTGTTGGCTTGGTATAAGAGATACCATTGTCCAGTAGCTCAGAGCAAATCTGGGTATTACTATGGAGATTCTTTACATAACTATAGAAGGCCTTGTGGTTGTCTTTACTATCTGCTGCAATTCTATTTTCATAGCTAGCTTTAGAAGATTTGATGAGGGATCTCAACTTTTTGTTGAGGCTGATAAGGGAGTTTTTCCAGTCTTGGGACTTCACTGTATTCTGCATCAGTTTTCTCTTTCTGGTGTAGTGTTTGTTTATGGGACGGGACTACCAGATTGCGTTCCTGTTTTTGGAGGAGAGTATCTTGGTTCTATTGGGTATGGCGAGATGCATGCATTTGTGTACGTGTGCATACAGTGCATTGGTGTATGATTCGGCAGTCATGCAACTATTCTACATTTGCATGGGTGCCGTGAAGTTAGCCACCTCTGTTTTTAGTAGCCCAAAGTTAGCTTTGGAGAAGTTTTTCATGGTGGTTACCTTTGCGGGGAAATGGTGAGTGGGATGTGGATTCCCAAGGTGATTAGTTTGTGGTCGGATCTAACCAGGGTGGAGGTGACTATTGGTGTAGAGCAACAGTCTCCCGTATTAGTAATGACCAGGTCAAGGATGTTGCTAACTTTAGTGGGGGTAAAAACGAGTTGATCCAGGGCATTGGAATTAATGAATTTCAGGAAACTTTAGGCAAGTGTATTGGTACATGAGTAGTTTTTCCCAGTTAATGGAGAGGTAGTTGAAGTTGCCCAGTAGGAGAGTGTTAAGTTGAACCATAATATTCTCCAGTGTGCTTAGGAACATGGAGTGTGAGTCTTAGGATAAGGTTGGGGTCCTATAGCATGCTACGACCTGAATCACTGTCTTACCCAATGTTAGCTGCACCTGAAGTATCTCAGATAGATTATGTTGGACTACCAGTCTGAAGGTGTGCCCATCCTTTGTGAATATGGAAATACCACCACCTTTGGAGCTTCAGTCCAAGTTCTGGGGCCGAAAGGAGTAGAATGAGTTATATCCTGGTAGTGCAGGGGTGCTTTCTGCTGCCTTAAACCAGGTCTCTGTTACGGCACAAATGTTGATGTTTTCCATTTTAAGGAGAGCTTAGAGTGAGTGCATTTTGAGATTTAGACTACTAGCATTGAGCAGCATGACCCTCAGATTGCATTTGTTTGTAGCTGTTATGGTAGTAATTTGGCCTTTGGAGGACCACCTGAAAAAGGCACTATAGGGGTGGCAAGAGCCTTGGCCAGTATCCGGAAGCCCAAGGGTGACAGATGCAGGCCATCTCTGGCAAAGCATTGAGGTCTGTCAATCATGTCATCCCAGGCAGACAGATACTGGAACCCCTTAGAATGACACCAGAAACTTAGCCAATTGTTGAAATCAATCATTTTCTGATTGTACTGTGGTATAATTCTGGGTGATGGTAGGATGTTGCTCAGGGCTAGGGTCATACCCACCTGGGCTACATAATCCAAGAGCTCCTCCATGTCTCTTTTCATGTAGTCCAGGGAGGTACATCTCAGGTCATTCACACCCACATGTACAATGACAGAGTCATATTTCTACCTGTTGTTGAAGACATGAGTGCATGCATTATGTGTTGGATCCTTGTGCCTGTTAGGCAGCTGACTTACTTTCTCCTTATTCAACCTAGTGAGTGGGATATCAGTGTGCCTCACTATCGAGTCACCTATGACTAGTGTGTTGGGCATGCTGTTTTGCCTTAGGGGCTTTGGTTTAGTGGCACACTGTTTAGGAGTGATATGTGTCTTATGATTAGTGCTGTGTTGTGGTGGTCATGTGCTTTTCTTCCTTGGAGATCTCTGCTCTTTGGGTATATTTTTATTTAGAGCCTCTGCGAAGGCAGGTGCGTGGTTTGTGTTTTTATATGAAGGCAGTGCTGGTGTGTGTTCTGGAGAGCTATGTGTTCCATGTGGTGTGGTGCAAGTGTTGACCTTCTCCTCTTGATCAGCTATTCCAATCTTAGCTGGAGAGCGCGTGACTTCCATTTTGGATATATAAGTGCAATTCTCACATGTCTGAGTGTTGGGAGATAAGAGGAGAGTGTTGTCAATGTATATGAGGAGTTGCTACATTGCCTCAGGATGCCCATGTTCACCAGATTAATAGGAGAAAGCACAATGAACTGACCTTTAGACATGCCTGGTGGGGTGGGCATTAATAATAAGTATGGAGCTGTTTCCTTGTAGAACGTTTAGTGCTGGTAGCACTTTTGTGTGCTACAATAATTGGTACAAGAAGTCTGGTAAAGTGCTAGACTAATAAGCTAGTAAAAGTGCAGGAGAGGAGAGAACTAGCAGATCTAAAGGAGAAATTGAAGATCAGACTTTGTCACCACTCAGAAGCTTACAAAAAGTCCTAGATATGGCAAATCTGTATCTGGACTAAGCTAGTTACAGGAAAGGAGGGAAACAATTGCAAACAAGGACTTTTAAACCAGAAAGTTGAAAGAGATGGAAAAATTGCCTAAATGGCCAATAAACTGCAATTTCTGGGCCAGAAACCACTCCTCTTGTGGTAGATAGACTACTTAGTTCTTACCACTCCCACTGATAAGCTAGAAGGCTTCCCTCCAACACAAAAAGGCTTGGGGGGCTCAGAAGCTTACAAACAGTCCTGGATACAGCAAATTTATAGCTGGACTAGACTAGTTACAGGAAACGTGGGAAACAAGTGCAAACATGGGCTTTTAAACCAGAAAGTTGAAAGAGATGGAAAAACTGCCCAAATGGCCAATAAACTACAATTTCTGGGCCAGAAACCACTCCTCTTGTGGTAGATAGACTACCTAGTTCTTACCACTCCCACTGATAGGCTAGAAGGCTTCCCTCCAACCCAGAAAGGCTTGGGGGGCTTAGAAGCTTACAAACCATCCTGGCTACAGCAAATATGTATCTGGACTAGACTAGTAACAGGAAAGGTGGGAAACAAGTGCAATTGTGGGCTTTTAAATCAGAAAGTTGAAAGAGATGGAAAAACTGCCCAAATGCCCAATAAACTACAATTTCTGGGCCAGAAACCACTCCTCTTGTGGTAGATAGACTACCTAGTTCTTACCACTCCCACTGATAAGCTAGAAGGCTTCCCTCCAACACAAAAAGGCTTGGGGGGCTCAGAAGCTTACAAACAGTCCTGGATACAGCAAATCTATATCTGGACTAGACTAGTTACAGGAAACGTGGGAAACAAGTGCAAACATGGGCTTTTAAACAAGAAAGTTGGAAGAGATGGAAAAACTGACAAATGGCCAATAAACTACAATTTCTGGGCCAGAAACCACTCCTCTTGTGGTAGATAGACTACCTAGTTCTTACCACTCCCACTGATAGGCTAGAAAGCTTCCCTCCAACACAGAAAGGCTTGGGGGGCTCAGAAGCTTACAAACCAACCTGGCTACAGGAAATATGTATCTGGACTAGACTAGTAACAGGAAAGGTGGGAAACAAGTGCAATTGTGGGCTTTTAAATCAGAAAGTTGAAAGGGATGGAAAAATTGCCCAAACAGTCAATAAACTACAGTTTCTCGGCCAGAAACCACTCCTCTTGTAGTAGATAGGCTACCCAGTACTTACCACTCCCACTAAGCTAGAAGGCTTCCTTCCAACACAGAAAGGCTTGGGGACTCAAAAGCTTACAAACAGTCATGGATACAGCAAATCTGTATCTGGACTAGACTAGTTGCAGGAAAGGCAGGAAATAAGCTTAGAATTTTTTTTTTTTAGTAAAGTGGAAAGGGAGAAAGGAGTAGCAGACAAGGTTAAGAAACTAAGTGGAATGGCCTTCTCAAATGTTCTCTCTGAATTAGGTAGAATGAGGTTGACGCTACACTGGGAGGAGTGTCCCAGATCAAATATACAGTAGGGGCAGGCAACTGCAAAGCCACCAAGTAGAAGAACAAGATACCAATAGGGACGGGGTGGAAAACTAAATCAGTTATGTGATACACTTCTTGGCAGGAAATCAGAACAAACAAACAGATGCAGACTGTTGCAGACAACAAAGGACAAAAACAATACAGCAAATATATAAATAATAAAGCAAATATATAAATACAGCACAGTACAAACTGAGTTGCAAAAAGTGTACTTATCAGACTGGAATAGATTCCAACTCTGTACACAGCCAGAAGAACTTAGATCTATCAGCTCTGCACAAATTCACAGAAATGCAGTCTGTACTGGAATTACAACACAAAAAATACAACTCAGGCAATGACTAACAGCTAGGATGTGGGCTGGCTCAGCAACCATCCACCTGAAACTAGCTTCTGAGCTACCCTGAGAAAAAACACAGTGCAGACAACAAAGGACAGAAGCAATCTATCACATATATAAATAATAAATCATATATATAAATACAGCACAGTGCAAACGGAGTTGCAAAAAGTGTACTTATCAGTTTGGAATATCAGATGGGAATAGATTCCAACTCTGCACACAGCCGGGAGAATTTAGATCTATCAGCTCTGCACAAATTCACAGAAATGCAGTCTGTACTGGAATTACAACATGGAAAATACAACTCAGGCAATGACTAACAGCAAGAATGTAGGCTGTCTCAACAACCCCCCACCTGAAACTAGCTTCTGAGCTATCCTGAGAAAAAACACAGTGCAGACAACAAAGGACAAAAACAATACAGCAAATATATAAATAATAAAGCAAATATATAAATACAGTGCAGTGCAAACTGAGTTGCAAAAAGTGTTTTATATATATACACACACACAGACACACACACACACACACACACACACACACATTACCTCTATATATCTATCTATATATATCTAAAGATATAGACACATATATATATTATATATAATATATATATGTGTATGTGTGTGTGTGTGTGTGTGTGTGTGTGTGTGTGTGCACCACATAGGTTCATAGGTAGGTACTAGGCTATCGGCCCTAGGGCCTATACAAGCCCAGCCAAAAAGGTACCCTGGGTTTTGCCACCCAAGAAAATTATTTTCCTGTGCCACTGTTGAGCAGAGCCACAGAAGTGATCCCCGGGGATAATTTCTTATTTCCCATCCAATATAGGTTAACATACTGATATATATGGGTAATTATGTCTGAGGGGGATAAGGAGAGACAGATACATATACATAGCTGTCTGTATGCACAGAGATATATTCACATCTCAGTTCTTTAAGCAGATGAGGCATCAGATATGGGCTGAAATTAGCTAAGCGTAGGAGCATTGCGCAGTGTGACCGTCAGTTCTTTGAAGGTGACTCCAGGCCAGACCTACCTGTACTCCAGTCCAGAATTTTGTGTACTACAGCCAATTGGTTGCTGCACCTGCTTCAACAGTCCAGCACCTCCTTGATATTTCTAAAGGATTCCCCGGCTGTGTGCTGAATGCAATATATGACTCATACCTAGGGTGTGTACAGATTGTAATAGACTGTACAAGGTTTTACATAGCATTGTGATTTTCTGGTACATCAGTGCCAAATCATTACAGACTAATGTTAGGAACTGCTGACAGACCTTTGAGTTACTGACTCCATACACATCAGGAACCCATGCTACAGCACAACCTGTTATTCTCTGCACTTTCAGCATTTGTCTGGCCACTAGTTAATCATTCTCCATATATGTGGGCCTACTCCTGTTCATGGCTTTGTCCATATTTACTGCTCTAAGTAGTAGTTGGTATGCTGTGAATGGGGAACAGGATGTTACACCACACACAAAGTCACAGACTTCACACCTCTGACTGTACATGTTTTGCAGGATGTCCAGTGTTCCACCCCATATGTCTGCTCTGCTCCTCAGACAGTTGTGTTTTTTGGTAATATACTACTACATGGTGCCCACTGAATTGTTGTAAGTACTGACATAGTGTCCCTCTGTCCCTTCATTGTCTCTGGGTTTGTCCAGCTTTCATGCAGTAACAAATAGTGACATATTGACAGTCTGTGGGACTCCTACTATATAAGTACCTCACATGAAAAATTGTAGGTGCAGCCAGCTTCAGATCATGAGCACCTTCAACCATGCTAATGTACTTAGCCCACTAAGCCACACCAGCCACCAGACAGTGAAGTGTAATTCCTGACACTATCAACAGCAGACATACACTTTAATCCCTGCATATTGTGGACATAGAGCATGTCACCAGGTTGTTTGGGACAGCCCTGGGATTATGGGGTCTGCTGCTATGACATTGCAAACATACTGTTACTGCAGTTGTATGGGAACACATCTGTGTTGGGGGTAGGGAACTTTAGCATTGACAGTCATGTGTCTGTCCTATGAACCCACTGTTTGTCATTACCCTCGCATACTGCAGTGGGTTTTGCTGCCTTGTGGCCTACTGCATATTATAGGGCAGCCAGTATTGTACAGAGAGTTCCTGTTGTCCCACATAGCTGTTAGTTCTCTGCAGGTAGCCCAGTATCTCACTGTATTCCTTTGCGTACATGCAGCAGGTCTATTCATATGCCACAGTAATTTAGTACCCCATACCTTGTTGCAAAGGAGAGTGACTGTGAATGCAGCAGTTGACATGATAGTGCTTTGGGGCTGACTGTGTTGGATGCACACAGTACACAGCCAGTACACAGTAAGGTACAGGTTGTGTGGTGTGGCTGGCATCCTTTCTACTATGTATGTGAGTTGGAGTGAGGTGTCAGTCCCTAGGACCCTAGGTTGTCAGTGCATGTGCTATGCATTGCCTCTTTGCCAAGGCCAGGACATACTGGGTACACCTATTTCTGCCTACAGGGACTGGCTCAGGGTGTTCCTCCTCTGAGTCCCCCTGTGGGTGTGGCTGTGGGGACCTTGGCACTGGTGGGGGGGGGAGCTGTGTGTTTCTTCCCTGTGATGATCCTGCCACAACTGTTTCCACAGAATCATATTGTGTAGCATGGCGCATACTGTGAACATCTGTGCACATGTGGATGCAGAGTACTTCAGGGCTTCATCAGATATATCGAGACAGTGGAACCATGACTTGAGCAGCCCAAACACATGCTCTATGATGTTCCTAGTTTGTGCATGTTCCTCATTATGGCATTCTGTAGGTGTGTGTGTGTTTCTGATGGCTATCATCATCCACAGTTCCAGTGCATAGCCAGCATCCCCCAGTAGATGGCCATATGGAATATCCCCCTGGCAAACATCTGGTACTGCTGTGATGCATGCCAGATATGGGAGTCATTATAACTACCAGGGTTGCCTGCGCACACACTGATGATAATGTCCTGGACATTGCACATGACCTGGCAGTTGATGGCATGATACCCCTTTTGGTTGATGTAGACTCTACCCACCTCACCGGGTGGTGCTTTGATGTGTACATGAGTGCAATTTATGGCACCCAGTACCTCAGGGTAGTGTGCTACATGGTAGAAGAGATGCATACTGCTGGCCCTCTCCTCAGGAGTGTGAGGTAATTAAATGTGCTCACTGGCATGTATTTACATGACAGCCAGGAACTAGTGGAGTACCCCGCATGCAGATGCCTGTGGGACTCTCATCATCTCCCCAGCTAGTCTTTGAAAAGTACCTGTAGCTAGTATTCTAAGGGCTACACATACCTTTGTTTCCACTGGGATGGGTCCCCCTCTGTTGGGTCTCGGTTTGAGTTGAGGGTGGCAGAGCTCAGTGAGGTCTTTTAGTATGTCCTTGTCCACCCTGTAGCACTCTACAATCTCCAGCTCATGCAGCTCCTGGAAGGTTACTCTGGACCTGAACACTCTTCTTCTCTGTCTAGGCCTAGTGTCAGCAGCATCAGCACTGGCCTCAGCCTCTACCACATACAGATGTAACAGAGCAGTAGCAGCCCCTAGCATTCTGTCAGTTAAAATTCCCAAGTGTGTACTCCAATAGTGCATGCATACTTCATAGTGGTGTGCTGCAGATGCAGCCTGTGTGATTGACTAACTGTGATGCATTCCACTTGCCAGCTATATCACTGAAGGGGTTTGAATGGCCCAGTGTCAGTGGAACAGGGCTTATCAGTAATGTACTCCTGATTAGCTTTTCCAGACAATTTCCTTTTGTTTTTTAAATTTTAAATGCCTTCTCTGCAGCACTGTGTGCAAACCCAAGCCGCAAGTATGATCACTACTCAGCAGTCTGGACACAGCCCCATGGGCATGCTCAGCATAGCTTAAACTAGCTAAAACATGTGCCCCCACAGCTAAACAATATTTAGCAGCCCTAGACACATCACTCTGCTTAGCTGAGCAGCATGCAAGCAGGCGCCGATGAGCTCCAATCCATTTTAACATATAGTAACATACCCCCTTTTTATGTTAGCTAACTGTTTTGTGGGCACCAACAGGGTTCTGTGGCTACACTGGTTTTATCTGCAGACACAATGGCCCATTTTTGCTATTCAGTAACCCCAGCTAATTTTGCATACAGATCCGTGCACATAACCTGGATACTTGACTATTCCAGGGCCTGCCTCCTTAGCAACCACAGACATCGTCCATTGTTTATACAACATGCAGGGGTCTATAATGCATTATTCTCACTTATGTCATTTTTTACCTTTTCAGATTTTTAATGTTTTTTATTTTGCATAACAGCATGTCTGTTTGCTGCTGTGCACTGCAAAAACATAATATGGCTATTAAAAAACATTCATTTTTTTATTATTTTGCATTATTTTATGGACACACAGGGCATAGTTTTGTACATATTTGTACCTACTATGACCTTCTAATTGGGCTTTTACAGCCCCTATTCAATTTTTACATTACTGTACATGGACATTTTCCGTGTACACTTCTAACACCAACACAGGTTCTGCATGACTACCTATCTGCTTCCTGGATTGCAAAATAACCTAATTTGCATGCAATTCACCTGCTATGAGATGATTTGCATGCCATGGACACTTCTGTGTCCACACACTAGTGCATGCCCATCTGTTCTGTTTATTGGATCGCACAGCTGCTAACTTCCGTGTTAGCTCCATGCCACTCTGCCTACACAGAAAATCCCTCCATGTAGGCTTTACTGAATTCCCCTACAGACATTTTACTTTTGAGGTAAACATGTAAGTTTTGTTATGTTACATTAAATGAATGATATTACTAAGACATTTTACAAAGGGTGTCCGCTTAAAAAATTCATACAATACAAACAAACTGAGGAGCAATCTCTGTGAACATTTTAAAACTTGATGGCAAAATTGTCTACTTACACATATTTACAGAGTATTGTAGAAAACATGGTTTACAGACTGCAGAATGCTTTTTACATATTAAACCATTTACTGTACAGCATATGCCAAGCATATTTATTATTTAGTATCAGTTTTCCTTGCACAGAATGTTTTGCATTTGTACATACATGGGCTGTAATGTACACTTAGTCCAGTTTACAAGCTTAGTGATGTTAATATTAAACTGAACCCTGTTAATTAAACGTTTACAGAGATATTAAAATGTATTACTGTTTTATGGTACCCTAATTACTTGATGACAATAAAATGCAAGGTTGTCTTTTAATATAAATTATTTTCTGTCTTATTGTCTCTATACCGGAAGAATGCAAAGTTCCTGTAATTACAGCTGCACAAGTAAAAACTACACTTTCCAAAGCCAAGAACACAGCATCCATGGGACCTGACAACATCCCAGGCTGCGTTCTTCACAAACAACAGAACAAACTGGCATCCCACCTAAGTACCATATTCAGTCATAACCTCACCTCGGGCTTTGTGCCCACTGAATGGCACACAGCGATGGATATCACACTCCACAAAGGGGGATCCAAAATGGACCCTGGGAACTACAGCCCCATTAGCCTGACGAACCTGGTCTGCAAGGCCATGGACCGTATCATCATGGAACTTATAAACAAAGACATTGGTAATCTCCAAACTCTAGACTCCACCCAGTTCGTGTTTGTAAAAGACAGATCATGTCTCCTAAACCTGATAAACTTCTTTGAAGCAGTCACCAAAGCCATAGATGAGGGTAAGGAGGTCCACATAGCCTATCTAGATCTCACCAAGGCTTTTGACACCATCCCTAACTCTGGAATTATAGATAAACTCACTAAACTAGGTATAAATCCCTATGTCACAAGATGGGTTGCCAACTAGCTCACTGACAGAACCCACACTGTGAAAGCAGCAGACTCCAAATCTGACTTCAGACCAGTGACAAGTGGAGTACCGCAGGGTTCAGTCCTGGGTCCTCTCCTGTTTGGTATCTACTTCTCTGAAGTGAAGGCCAACACATGAGGTCTTTGGCTAATGAAGCTCGCAGATAACTGCAAACTAGGAGCCATAATCAAAACTCCTAACGATGTGGACATCCTACAAAATGGCCTCACTGAGACAGATGCCTGGTGTCAAAGCCATGGTCTCAAGCTCAATGCCAAAAAGTGCATTGTCATCCCCTTTGGTAAAAACTCTGTACCCATGAGCTACCACATAGGCAATAGTCTACTTAACACCAAAAGTATGATAAGAGAGCTTGGGACACAGGTGGACAGTAGTCTCTCCTTTGATAATCACATCGCCGCAGTAGTCAGGAAATCCTTCTATGTGGCACATCTCATCAAAAAAGGTTTATCATCTAAGAAAAAAGAGGTGATTGTTCCCCTCTACTCATCACTTATTAGACCCATTACAGAGTACAATGCCCCTTTTGGTATGTACCTCACAAGACATCTACAACAACTGTAAAGGCCACAGAATACCTCACAAAGAGGATTGCTGGCCTTAAACAGATGCCCTACACAGACTGTCTCAAAAAACTCCAGCTTTACTCCATCGCATATCGTCTACTCAGAGGCGATCTCTGCTTAACATACAAAGCTATGTCAAACCCAGAGCTGTTGGACATGCTCCACTTAAAGAAATCCCAATCCCTCCAAGCTATATGCTCTAGGGACCTAAACCTTGTCACCACAATAAACAGAACATGCTGGAGGGACAGATTCCTATCCCAGAGACTTCCCATACTCTGGATCAAACTACCTATCTATATCTAACAAAGCTTCTCATTAGCACTCTTCAAGAAAAATCTTGATGATTGGATGGGAAATAGGAAATTCACCCAGGGGATCACTTCTGTGGCTCTGCTCGACAGGGGCACAGGAAAATAATTTTCTTGGGTGGTGAAAGCCAGGGTTCCTTTTTGGCTAGGCTTATATATGCCCTAGGGCCAATAGCCTAGTACCTACCTATGAATCTATGAATAATTACTGAATTATTGATGCAGGCTAATATAATTGTTTCTGTAGTTTTATTTCAGACCCTTTTGCAGTACTGTTTATATAGTCAGTGTAAAATTGAAAGAGTGCCCTTTCCCCCGTAGTATGCAACATTTTATTTCAGTATTGTTTATTTGCTTTACACTGTGAGAATTAAATGTACGTCTGCCCTCTGGCTGTTTTTTAGACTGTGACACTCTGATCTAAGGAAAGTTTTTTAACATGACATTTTTGTCCCTCTGGACAAGAGAAGTTACCTTGAGTTTTATTTGTAGTATTATGCAGGCAGTTGAATACTGTTTTTGCTGGAGTCTCTGCATTTTTGGTGCTATTATACAAACTATTGTAAAAACAAAATAGATATTGGTTTAACTAACACATGTTTATGTTTACATTACTTACATTTGCTGCTATCTGCCTTTTGCTCTTGTGCATTTTAAGCAAGTGCACTTTAGGTGAAAAGAAAATACATGCATGTCACTTTTGTGATTTCATGTCTTTATTGCGTTTAACTACTCTGATTTGATTTTTATGCACTAGAACTGTTCTGTTATTTGAAATGGTGATTTTGAAATTATTTAACAGCTTAGCTCTGAAAGGCTATCCCTATGTGTATGTCATAACAACTGCAGTTATATGTCTTACCTTACTTTTTAACTAAGTGTCTTGCTTTAACTGAATGAACGTTTTAAAACCTTTGGGAATCATTTGTCCATACATTAGATACTGCTGTGTACGCTAACCATTTTTTAAATGTAGAATAGTATGCCGTAAATTATTTTTTGTCAGTTTAGCTAATTGCTGTGTACAGTCTGGAATTTTTTCTTTAATTTTTTACTAAACAGATTCTTTTTGTCTTGTAATTTTGCACGGGCTGTCTGATATTTCTTAGTAACCTATTCTGCTGACTCTAAAGCTGTTATGCAGTGCTGAAAAAGTGTGTGTACATCATTTTTTAACTCTTTGAACTCTGTCTATTAGAAGTTTATTCAATTTTTTGTCAATTTACCATGAACCTTGTTTTTGCCTTTATCTGTTTTGTGCTGTGCAGTGTCTTTATTGCACTTTTGTCTAAAGGATGCATCAAGACATACAGGAGATTTTTGTCAATAACTGATTTGACTGCTGTTGTAACTTTGAAATTAACATTTTACATGTGGTGATAGGACATAACTGTTTAACATCTGGAAATAATGCAAGTATATGACCCTTATCTGGTTGTTTACCATTACTTTTGTGACATTGCTCATAGAAAGCAGTTTTATATGATTTACACAACAAACATTTACTGTCATACCACAAGTTTTTCTGTTGAAAATACCAGTCAACTGTTACTACCAATTTGCATAAGTTCTGTCAACTTGCCCTAATAAGGTTTTACATAGACTGCCCAAAATGTCATCTGGTCATTCTGATATATTAAGATTAAAACCCTGTTTACTACCCTCTTTACTGGCATCCATACTGCATGTAAATACACAAAGATTTCTTAGCAATTTTACACGGACAGTAGGCCAGTCTGCTTACTGTAGGTGGTTGGAAAACTTCTGTAGTTACTTGAAAAGCTGGTGAAATGAAGCTAGCAGTTGCAGATTTGAAACATGAGAATTCACCGACCTGGAGAATTTATGGGACTGCTTCCTTCCTACACAGCAGTCTCACGCTGGATCCAGACATCTGGGGAACTGTACTCCTGCAAACTGTGGAAACTGTTTCCTTTTCAGGACTTAATCATGTAAATAAATGTTAGTTACTGCACTTGGACTGAAGTGACCTTATACAAGGCACCACTCCCCCTGTGTTTGAATACAGGCAAGGCTCACCACTGAAAGATTAAATGCACGTCTGTGCTGCTGCTGCTTCCTTGCTGGTGCCTTGTTAAAATAAAAGTCCAATTAATGCACTAAACTTTGCAAACTATTAACCTTTTTAGCACTATATTATGCACAGTACTAATAAAATAACTTTGTTTTAAAACAGACGACACGTACAATACTGTTACAGTTTACAGGTTTTAATGTCTTGGGTTAAACTTTTCAGGCAGCATAGATGTTCTCCAGTGTACCAGATCTAACAAAAAATCAGATCTAACATCATACACTTTTAATGTAATTTATATATTCTTCTGTACCATCCAGATATTGTCCATGAAACAGACTGTTGTTAATACCTTTGGAATTCTTCTGATGTCATGCAGTCTATTGTTAAGTTACTTGGTATTCTGTTTCAAGGTGAATAAAAGTTTAGGCAGTCTTTTTTATTGTGAATATTTCTGTATGAAAGCAGTCTTTCCATACTCCCTGCACATGGTCTCTTATCTGCTTGTACCAGGTATCAGTCATTTTGTAATACATTCAGTTGGATACCATTAACCCTTTAATATATACATGCTTGCAAACAGATATGTACATGCATCTAAGTGACTATATTTTCCTACATATATTCTAGTACATGCACTATTTTATTTTACTACATATATGTTCTAATAAACAGAAGTGTATATGCAGTGTTACAAATGTCTCTCTCTCTCTATATATATATATATATATATATATATATATATGTGTGTGTGTGTGTGTATCTGACAGAGTACATTCCGTAACCAAGACATATTAAGGGCAAGTTCAGAGAAACAATATGTAATGAGGGGAAGTGAAATGGGGAAATTGTTACACAAAAATGTTATAGAAGCAGTTAGTAATGTTGTACAGGAGAAATGTTCAAAGTGTACTCATATCCAGCAGGCAAATGTGATGAAAGTATTTAAGAAGCAATCTGAAGATAAAATCTGCAAGATTGATATAATGATAATTAGTGTGAATGTCAATCCTGCAGGTACCCACATTAATAATAATAATAATAATAATAATAATAATAATAATAATAATAATAATAATAATAATAATAATGGACATGCTGACAAAGGATATGAATAGGAATTTGCAGCTGCAGTGAAACAAAGTGGTGTGAAGATGTGATATACATGTTAATTAAATGGTTGTCCTGATGTAACAGTTTGCAAGGACAGAAGATACATTATGGATGAATGCATAGAATGCAGTCATAGCCTATAAGGAACTGATATATGAAAGCTGACAGCACCACTGTATTATCTATCTCCCCATGTATATACACAAGAACAAAAGGACCTTACAGCTGTAATGTCAGGTAATTCAGTAATGGACACATTTATACAAATAAATAACCATGGCACCAGTAGGAAAGAGTTTCATCACTTATGAGCATGTAATAGAAAGGCAAGTGTTGTATGATTATGTAATGATACATACCAATCTAATAAACAACATACCTAAGTGACCAGTGACAAGAAAGAACAGATGACATGTCAGGAGTCCAGTGTTGCCATTGTTAACTTGCAAACAGGTTTGGCATACTAATACTGGCATGCTCACATACAATCACAGGGGACAGTAAGAGAACAGCAATTCAACAGTGGCAACGCAATGGAACGTGTTGTAAAAGATGACCAGTCTCATCTGCTGAAGCTCACAATGCATTTTATACAGTTAGACACATTTAAGAAATTGTACATCTGCTAGTAAGCCATATATTGTGGCAGAAACAAAAGCAATATTAAACATATCAAGAGGAAGCCATGCAGCACAAAGCATAAATATCTTGTGAATAGGTAATGCATATGAGCAAGGAATGATATAAGAAACATTTGCATCATGTCCTTTCAGAATACATGCCTGAACAGATATCAGAGAAAGGTATGTCAATCATGGGTTGCCACAGGCATACAAATATCAGTCAGAAAAGGAAGAACACCCCTGAAGGGCGTACAACATTATCATACCATAAAATGTGTACAGATGACCTACCTGGTATGACAATGCATGAAAAAGATGGCCTGTGAATGTGTGTAATGCACTGTAGACAGACAGATGTTAGCAGATTCAAACCCCTGCCTATTATACAAGGTCCCCTCCAGACCCCTGTATTTACTGCATGTATCACATCAGATATCAGTGGAGACTGTCACAAATAACTGAAATGAATGTTTCAACATAGCAGATATGTTTATAATATTAACAATCAGACTTAGTCAGAATGCTAGCAACACATGTTAATGTCCACACAGCACTAAGCATTACAGTATGACTGATTTTTTTGACAAGGAAGCTGTTTTCATCATGCAGAACACACAGTGCCCCAGACGCGAACACCATTCTATCTTTGTAGGTATGCTGTATAAGCCAGTACTCAATGCAAGTGCCACAGGAGCACTCACAGCATGACATGCCCTGTATACACATTTCATTGCAATGAAATCACAACCTGTGATGATGTATCCTTGCCCAAAATAAAAATGGATATCAACAACTTGATACAATGGTGTTTATGTAACTGCAGTCCATTTACAATTTACATAATGTTGCCCCTGTCGGTAAATGAACCACAAGCAATGCAACTCTACTGCTTAATAATATCTAGATGAACCACAAGCACCACAGAGGAAGCCTTGCAACTTATGTGGCAACCTACCTATGCTAAATTATTACATAATCTCTGTGTGTGGTAAACAATCTCTTAGATAAAAGGGATTGTAGAGGTCTGTCACAATATCAATGGACACATTATCACCAAGGGATAGGTGGGGGACATCAGAGATGCAACTATGCCTAGCATGAGAACATTGAGAGTCTGGTCCTCACCCTCAGATCTGTCATCACTGTCTCCTGCAGCAGTTCCCTGGGTTAGTACCAGATACAGCATTATTTTTGCAATGTGATGCAGGACCTTTTCAAGCCTGCCGATATGTGCACTGAGGTCCCTCTCAGTTATAACCTGCACCAGTCCTATCAGCTTCTGCTGGATGACAAAGTCACTGCCTGCATACTACTGCTCCTGGAGGGTACCACTGCACCAGCAGCCGGGGCAGAGCTGCCTGATGTACTTGGAGCAGGTAGGGCAGGAGTTGTGAAGGCAACACTGACAGGTTGTGACCCTGAAGTGCTAGGTGTCAGTACTGACATCTGTGGAGGTATGACAAGCCAACCCACAGTGGTCAGTGTACCCTGCTATAGATATATATATAGATATCTATATAAATTTATATATGTATGTGTGTGTGTGTGTGTGTGTGTGTGTGTGTGTGTGTGTGTGTGTGTGTGCATATATATATATATATATATATATATATATATATATATATGTGTGTGTGTGTGTGTGTACACTCACACATACATGTACACACACACACACACACACACACACACACACACACACACACACACACACACACACACACACACACATGTGCGCGCCATTGGTTTGGTCGCGGCATGCATTTATTAATGCTACTGTTTTTGGTAGTTTACATCTGTAATGAAAGGGATCACATTATATTATAGCCGAACTTCAGCAATTCGACTGTAATATACTTTAGGAATCATTTTCTGTGCAGCAGCAGAAGTGTGGTTCTGAAATGAGATTTCTTTAGATTATTCAGTGTGTAAGATTTAACTGACATTTTTTTTTCTAATTTTTCTGTGATTTTTTTTCACCTTCTGAAGGGTTGAAATTCTTCTGTGAAAGACAGCATCTTTGTTCATCACTTCCACTACCCAACTAAATATTATTAGTGCACATTTGTAAACATTAACCTGAATGACATACCTTTGTGTACTGAATGTTATGGGAACTGATATAATGCACACATCTTCTGAATATGTAGTACCATAATTTAGGAATTACATCAGACAAATATATTAGAAAATTAACAAAAATTGTCACAAAGTAAAAAAAAAAAAAACACACATCCCATATTGGCCGAGGTATGAAATAAAGTCTTAAAAGGGTTCAGAGCAAACCCAGAAAGTTTAACGAGTGTGCGCACTCTGTCGTGTCTGTGAAAATATTTGCCTAATGGGTGTAGACTCAGATAATATAACAATGACAATGGTTTATTATTATATAAATTTATGTGGGGATCCTTCTCAAACTCAGAAGTGATTGAGAGGATAGGAGTGTTCTGCTGCAGGTATAGAAAGGAGATGTGTTGCTTTGTTAATGTTGTTTAGGAGTGTTCTGCTGCAGGTATAGAAAGGATATGTGTTGCTTTGTTAATGTTGTTTAGGAGTGTTCTGATGCAGGTATAGAAAGGAGATGTGTTGCTTTGTTAATGTTGGATAGGAGTGTTCTGATGCAGGTATAGAAAGGAGATGTGTTGCTTTGTTAGTGTTGGATATGCTTTGTTAGTGTTGGATAGGAGTGTTCTGATGCAGGTATAGAAAGGAGATGTTTTGCTTTCTTAATGTTGGATAAGAGTGTTCTGATGCAGGTATAGAAAGGAGATATGCTGCTTTGTTAGTTTTTGTAACTATCGTTTCTGTAAATGCTGTACAAAAGTAAACCATTTATTTTTAAAAACTGCCTCTGCATGTATTGGAATGCAAAATATTTCTGCTGCTTATGTTATATTTTGGAGCCAAGATGCATAAAACTACTAATTGGATTCCCTTTGGTATATTTCTCATATTTTTTATTCTAATTCTGCTCCATCTAGTTTTACTATAAATAAATATAATTAGTACTTTATGCACATCGTCATTACTATCCCGCTGTTTCAGCAACCACATTCCTTTAAAAATAAGAACTAAATTACAGAACTGTTATGTATAAAAATCCAGAATGATTACAGCTTCTAAACACATTTAATTCATTAATGACTATCATTTTTATTTACATACTTTATTGACTGACTTATTTAATCATCTATAAAAAGGATAGTGCCTTTCCAGATACATTTAGAACATTTTCTACCAAAATGAGCAGTGCTTACAGCTAGTTTTTCAGCAATGATTTGTGAATTAAATTGATGCAGATTTTTAAATAAATGATTCCAGTAATCCAGTAATCTTTCACCATGCATATGACTATCCCAATAATTCATTAATATAATGTCCATGGTGCCCCCAAGCTAACAAAAATTGACCATTTTAGTATGACAAGCAACATCCATAATCAAAAATATGCAGTCAACCAAGGCATGGGACAACATGGAACCTTTCCTCATGTCCACATCTCAGGGTTGTGGCCAAATCATGGCAAGCGACTGTATGGTAATATGTGTGTACATAATGAAAACAAGTGCGCATGACAAACCACGTAATCCAAAGTGTGTGCGCACACAGGTCTGCAGTGACGATGTAATCCACCACATTACATAGTTAAAACAAGAAACCCTGAGAAAGGAAAAGCCTAGCTACAGACTGAGAAGGAAGGAAGGTGCGAAGTTCAGTGACTGAATCATGGAGATTTTAAACATTATTTGCGATGTGATGTGCATAATCAAACAATGATGGAAATGTGCAGCATTAAAAATGTGTAGGACAATGTGGCCATTTAAGGCAATTCAAGTTATACACAGGCACACCTCTCAACTTTCAAATATAAGACATCTGGACAAATCCACAAAATGTGGAGACAAAGGCACAGAATTAGGGACAATTGTAAATATCGATTGTGTACATTGTGAATGTGGATATCTTTATTATTTTAGAGGAGGGCACATAGAGGGAACAGGGTCATACACACTGTACATGAGGGGTTGTGAATCCAAGTATATCCAAGGCATATTTAGACATGACCTTTAGCCAGATATGCCACTGAAGCTGTTTTAGTACATGTTTTCAAGACTGTTATATATGCTTTACATATTCAACTACCTGTATGCTTTGCAGGTATGTTTTCTCATTTCTTTGCAAATGTACTTTTTATTCCACAACATGCATGAGGATGTGTGATATTACTATTCATAAGGTGATCACTCTGGGAGACATATAGGTAGCTTTTTCAGGGGTAGTAACCACATTAATGAACTATAATTTCAACATTACAATAATGAGTAATAAGTGAATTTGAGGTAAAATGTGTAACATTTTGAAGTCAGTATTATACATTGTCAAATAAAATCTTTCTATTGATATGCATCAATTGTGTTTTAGCACAATACTTGTCTTTATTGTTACTACAGATGTCACTGCATTCCCAACTAATTATAATGAAGTGCTCACGCAGTAATCATTGCTTATAAACAAAATGTATACTACTAATGGATGGATTCCATATTGTAAGTCAGACTCCACCCCTGGAAGCCTTAATTAGCATCTTAACTGATATATGTATTTGTAATGCCAGCGATCCACCCATGTCATGGCTGTCTCTGACTTCACTATTGTTCAATATGCTACGTGACGCGCACAAACTGCATTCTCATTTGCAGGACTGATGGCTTGCTTTCTATATTTGCTATATATATATATATATATATATATATATATATATATATATATATATATATATATATATATGGGTCACCTTCATTTGACCTAAACTTCATTTGCCCGACAGAAATTTCAGGCAGCCCCTTTGCATGACAGTTTATTTGCCCGACAATTGGTAAAAGGCAAGTAAATTTTTTTTCTCCTTTTCCCCACTGTAGTGTGATCCTGGAGTTAGAATATATAGTTAGGGGGGTGTGGGGGGTGAAGCCCCCCTCCTACTTTGGTTCTATAGTGTATGTGCCCCCCACCCCACTAACTATATATTCTAACTCCAGGATTGCACTGCAGTGGGGAAAAGGAGAAAAAACTTTTACTTGCCTTTTACCAATTGTCGGGCAAATGGGCTGCTTGAAATTTCTGTCGGGCAAATGAAGTTTAGGTCAAATGAAGGTGACCCATATATATATATATATATATATATATATATATATATATATATATATATATATACACACATACACACACACACACACACACACACACACACACACACACACACACACACACACACACACACACACACTTTTTTTTTGAGATTTTGTCATGGGATGGGCACTATCATTGCCTAAGGGGTATTCATGACTGGCACAGATGTGCAATGCCAAAAATTGTGCAGTATGTGAAGCGAATATGGAAAAAATATATATCCTAGGGAACTGTCAAGTTTGGATGTTTCAACTATTAAATGAGTACACATCATCACAGTCTGAGGTAAGGACCACCTGCACAGGATTTGAACACTGCATCAATGGCATTGCAATTGAATAATAACATTGTGAAGATATTTCTCCACATAAACACTAAATAAAGAGCAGAAATTCAATTATAAGTTCAATTAGGTTGCATTACGCTTCTGCTATCAGACCTTTGCTTTTTTTTTTTTTTGTTACACAGAACAAAAGTGATACTCAGGGATAGGACAGCCATGACTAGAAAAATTAAGGTGAGGTTACAACTACTTTCTGCCGGACATATTTACTCCTATTCTTTTTTTCATGGAATGCTTCAAAGCATAACATAAATATACTCCATTGTTTTTAATGTGTATATATGCTGGATCTTTAATCTTCATTCACATTGTTAGGTATCCAGTACCCTATGTCTGAGATGTTTTCCCAGTCACCTTACCAAAATCTTAGGTGACATGACCAGTATGTGTATCGATGTTCAGTCATAGCTCACAGTGAGTATAACTTAAAAGTATTTGTTAGTTACTTTTTTACCCTTTCGAAGTGTGATTTTGATGAGGTTGTATCCATAACACATCAATGACTGACCAGCACTACTAATGAGGCACACCTGGAAAACATTAGTTTACGAAAGTCTTCAACTCCATTACTGTACTGCTTAGGTGTGTGCACATCATCATGCAAAAACCACCACAGTGTTTACCTCTATCGCTCATCGGGTGTGTGCACATCATCATGCAAAATCCAGCACAATGTTTACCTCCATCACTCATCGGGTGTGTGCACATCATCATGCAAAAACCAGCACAATGTTTACCTCCATCGCTCATCGAGTGTGTGCACATCATCATGCAAAAACTAGCACAATGCTTACCTCCATCGCTCATCAGGTGTGTGCACATCATCATGCAAAAACCAGCACAACGTTAACCTCCATCACTCATCGGGTGTGTGCACATCATCATAAAAAAACAGCAAAATGTCTACCTCCATCACTTATCGGGTGTGTGCACATCATCATGCAAAAACCAGCACAATGCTTACCTCCATCGCTCATGGGGTGTGTGCACATCATCATGCAAAATCCAGCACAATGTTTACCTCCATCGCTCATCGGGTGTGTGCACATCATCGTGCAAAAACCAGCACAATGTTTACCTCCATCGCTTGAGTGTGTGCACATCATCATGAAAAAACCAGCACAATGCTTACCTCCATCGCTCATGGGGTGTGTGCACATCATCATGCAAAAACCAGCACAATGTTTACCTCCATCGCTCATCGGGTGTGTGCACATCATCATGCAAAATCCAGCACAATGTTTACCTCCATTGCTCATTGGGTGTGTGCACATCATCATGCAAAAACCAGCATAATGTTTACCTCCATCACTCATCGGGTGTGTGCACATCATCATGCAAAAACCAGCACAATGTTTACCTCCATCGCTCATTGGATGTGTGCACATCATCATGCAAAAACCAGCACAATGTTTACCTCCACCACTCATCGGGTGTGTGCACATCATCATGCAAAAACCAGCTCAATGTTTACCTCCATCGCTCATGGGGTGTGTGCACATCATCATGCTAAAACCAGCACAATGTTTACCTGCATCGCTCATCGGATGTGTGCGCATCATCATGCAAATACCAGCACAGTATTTACCTCCATCACTCATCAGGTGTGTGCACATCATCATGCAAAAACCAGCAGAATGTTTACCTGCATCGCTCATGGGGTGTGTGCACATCATCATGCAAAAACCATCACAATGTTTACCTCCATCGCTCATCGGGTGTGTGCACATCATCATGCAAAATTCAGCACAATGTTTACCTCATTTGCTCATTGGGTATGTGCACATCATCATGCAAAAACCAGCACAATGTTTACCTCCATCACTCATCGGGTGTGTGCACATCATCATGCAAAATCCAGCACAATGTTTATCTCCATCGCTCATTGGATGTGTGCACATCATCATGCAAAAACCAGCACAATGTTTACCTCCACCGCTCATCGAGTGTGTGCACATCATCATGCAAAAACCAGCTCAATGTTTACCTCCATCACTCATTGGATGTGTGCACATCATCATGCAAAAACCAGCACAATGTTTACTTCCATCGCTCATTGGGTGTGTGCACATCATCATGCAAAAACCAGCACAATGCTTACCTCCATCACTCATGGGGTGTGTGCACATCATCTTGCAAAAACCAGCACAATGCTTACCTCCATCACTCATGGGGTGTGTGCACATCATCATGCAAAAACCATCACAATGTTTACCTCCATCGCTCATCGGGTGTGTGCACATCATCATGCAAAATTCAGCACAATGTTTACCTCATTTGCTCATTGGGTATGTGCACATCATCATGCAAAAACCAGCACAATGTTTACCTCCATCACTCATCGGGTATGTGCACATCATCATGCAAAATCCAGCACAATGTTTACCTCCATCGCTCATTGGATGCGTGCACATCATCATGCAAAAACCAGCACAATGTTTACCTCCACCGCTCATCGGGTGTGTGCACATCATCATGCAAAAAACAGCTCAATGTTTACCTCCATCGCTCATTGGATGTGTGCACATCATCATGCAAAAACCAGCACAATGTTTACCTCCATCGCTCATCGGGTGTGTGCACATCATCATGCAAAAACCAGCACAATGCTTGCCTCCATCGTTCATGGGGTGTGTGCACATCATCATGCAAAAACCAGCACAATGTTTACCTACATCGCTCATCGGATGTGTACTCATCATCATGCAAATACCAGCACAGTGTTTACCTCCATCACTCATCAGATGTGTGCACATCATCATGCAAAAACCAGCAGAATGTTTACCTCCATCATTCATCAGGTGTGTGCACATCATCATGCAAAATCCTTACCTTCATCGCTCATCATGCATATTGAATGATTCAGAAAGGGTAAAGAGTTGACAGAAAATTAGCATGTCTGACATAGTAAGAGGAGTTTATATAGACCTTAAAAGTGCTATGTGGAATAAATAGGGTTCTTCCATCATGTGAGGGGAGATTGCTTTCTTCCACAAGTACTGCAAAATCAAACTCGTTTAAACAGTTTTGCTTCAGAATTAAGGAGGATACATTCACAAAATATCTCAATGTCTGTCTTCTTCCACACAAAGGCTAATTTGTACTTTGTTGATATGTATTTGCTTTGTGCTATCTAGCTGTGTTATTTCACTACAATCTATTCAAGTCTTCATAAATGCAATTGATTGGGTCAGGGCAATACACACACACATGTGTGCAAAGTTTTATAGCAGTTTAACAAGCACAACCGAAGTTCTCCCTAAGTCCAAAGCAGGAAACCCAGTCAAAGAAACTTGGTCCATAAACAACCAACAAATAAAATAAGACACCAGATATTTTATTCAGAGCTAAATAAGCACTTTTGTCCCTATAGCAGACCAGGACTTCATCAGAACTAGTGATAAAATGCAAAACAATATAATTTATAAATTCATTAACAACATCATGTGACACTATTAAACAAAATAAATCAAATAACCATTCAGACATTGAAAATGTGTTCTAAAATTGAATATAATAAAACTTATAGAATAAAATTACTGTTAATAAAAACTCATATTTTAAAACTTAATTTAAATAGCTAATAAATACACTTACATTCAACTTAAAGGGGTCACTTAAAGCTTACAAAGTTTTTAACACACCGCTTAAAGACACCATATCATTAAACCCAGGATTATTTTTACTGGCATCTAACTAATCTTTGCCACGAAGACTCTCGGTACAACTTCGTGTCAACATGGACCCCCCCATAATTTAAAAGTTAATGTACTTGCTCAATATAAAAAATGCAACTTTTTGACCAATGTGTGATAAGTTAACCTATGTTTGTAAAGTTCATTGTTAGTATTAGAATTACCTATATCCGCAATAATATTACTAAACATATTATTTGAGGCTTGTAAAACTGACCAGTCTTGCTTATACAGTATGCATGGCAGGGGTCGCAATGAGCCAATATACACTATATTGCATAGGAATTACAATCACAGGTGCAATGCAACTTAAATTCATGATTGTGACACTTATATTCAGGTCTGCCCTTCAAAAATATACTTGCACTTTTGGCAGGAACCACACTTCATTGTACCCTTACCTACTTTGTATTAACCACTGATTGGATCATGGTAGTACCCCATTCAAACCTCTTCTTAAAGATTTAATTATGTCTTTTTATATGTATACAGGTAAGGGCTAACTTAACCAAAATATTCTTAAGTAGTACTATCAATGACTTTACCTGGGTGGAGGATGGAGTTTATGGAGTGACCAGAATTGTTTGGGGCTGTGTTGTGAGGAGTCTAGGTAAGTGCAGACTGGTAGTATAGAATTTGTCATGTTTTATTAGCTTTTGACTCTGGTTGTGTAGTTCTAGGGAATGTTTGTCTAGCTGTGGGGGTTTTGGTTTTAAGCCGGTGCTCCCAGGCTTTATCCCTGTTTTTCATTTCTGACTTAGTGGTTTTCTGTAGCCATGGGAGGAGGGTTGTGCTTTGGTGTCTGGAAAATCTTATGGGGCATGGTAATTAAGGATGTTCAGGAAGTTGTAGTATTAAAAATTCAATCTGCGTCATTCTAGACTGAGGTACTTTAGAGCATGCCAGTTACATTCTTTGAGGGATGAGATGAATGTGAGTGGGTTAAAGTTTATTTTTTTCACGATTTGACGATAGATGACAGGTTTAGCTTGGTACAGGTATTTTTTGAGTAGGAAGGGGAGTGCATCACTTCGAGGCTATCTGATAAGCAACCTGTTATATATGACTGGGGGTTCTTACTGACTAAGTATCCAACCAGGTAGTGTGCTTGCTGGAGTTTTTATTTATCCTTGTTGGTAACTGGACTAGTTGGGTGAAATAGCCATGAAGGTGTACATGATGGGCTGGATTGTTGCCAGAACAGGATTGCCAGTCAATATTGAAATCACCTAAGATGTATAGTTTCCTTTGGGGGAGATGGTGGGTAGACCATCAGCTAAGGAGGTTTTCTAGTGGAGGGATGTTTTGGCCAGGTGGGAAGTAGCATCCAATTATGTTGATGGTTTTGTTTTGTTTAATTTTTGAGGTTTGGTATATATTATTTCTTCATTGCCTATTTGTGGAGCTGATGATTTTAATATCTGGATGTTTAGATGTTGTTTAAATATTATAGCTACACCACCTTCCCTTTTGTTTGAAGCGGTCTACTCTTAGTATGCCGTAACCCTGTAAGAGTATTTGCTCACTGGTAATGTGAGGTTTCTAGCCAGGTTTCTGTCAGGATGACAATATCTGGGGGAGTATAAGTCAATGGTGGCATGGAAAGTTCATGGACTTTGTTGGATATACTTCTAATATTTAGGGGCTAGTAGAAGGAAGTCACTTTGCTTTTATATTGGCTGGTAACATACAGGAGAAGTTGTGGTTTCTAATTGATTATGAGGATTGGGGTTGGAGATGGTAGGGCTAGGGTTGGGGTGGATGTCTCACTTAGGGCTAGTTTTGATATGCATGAGATTATTAGTTTTCTCAGTTTTTGAATGTGTTTGTTTATAACGCGAAACTTTATGATTGTGCTCTGTGGGTAATGTGGTATGGTGGGAGGGTTACTATGTTGGTTGTAGGGATGCTTTACGCTTGAGTAATATAGTTGGTAGAATGTGTGGGGGTGCATAGGGATGGTTCTTGAGCTGGTGGGAGGGAGCTGAGTATGTGGTGAGACATGGGTGGTGGTGTGAGTAGTAGTACAGTGGTAGTGGTAGTTAAGTGGGGAACCATGGAGCTTTGTAGGATGTAAGATATGCAAGGAGAGTGCATGCAATGAGCAAAGGAAAAGGTATGCTTGTACATGTCAGTTGAGGAGGTGTGAAAGTAGAGGAATATGGAGGAGGGTAGTGTTGGGTTACGCCAGATTGGCATTGGCTATTGGAAAGATGGAGGTTTGAGTGCAATAAAGATTCTGGGACCACTGGGAGGCGGGAGGAATAGGGTGGGCGGAGCGAGGCGGGCAAAGACCCTGTTAGGGTCTTGTATGAGGGCTGGAAACAATCACAAAGCAAGACAAGGTAACTGTGTTAAAGCAAACAATCGCTGAATTGGACCAAGGACTGCTCTGAAACTGTAAGTCTTTTCTTAATTTCTCAGGTGGAAAACAGGATAACCTTGTATCAGTAGGCTTACTGTGGTCATAGTTTAAATTAACAAACACACAGTATTGATCACAGTTATGGATACTATCATTGCTAACAGAGAGGGAATAAGAGAAAGTGGAAGATGTGTGTGTGTGTGTGTGTGTGTGTGTGTGTGTGTGTGTGTGTGTGTGTGTGTGTGTGTGTGGTGGGGGGCTGCTTACAGCCAAAGCACAGTGCTCTCCAGGGGAAAATGAAGATTGCCTCAAACAGGTAGACACATACTAAAGTTAACTGTAGCTGTTTGCAGACAGTTCACAGGACCCAGACTGTTCGCCTCTCTTATAAGAATGTTAAAGGTGGTACCGCAGTTGGAATACTTAAGAGTGGTGTTAGGTCTAGAAAAGAAGTAGTACAGAGAGGAGTAAGCACTTTTGAGATGGTAAATATATATTATAAAGATTATAAAAACACACTGAGCAAATAAGCTGGTTGCATATGCAGGTGACAATGTCTCTGAACCACTGGCTTAGTATATGGATACTGAGCCAATTGGAAGAACATTAGGAAAACAAAAACCCAGACAGTTATGCAGCCACAGATAAAAATATAGCGAGGCAGCAATCTGTCATGGTTCTCTAATGTGATTCTCTATCCACCAGTAACAGCACAAACTTATAGAAATAATTTGTAGACACTAATAGTATGAGCTGTCTACACACAACACAATTACATGAATAACATTAGTGGAACAAGGTGCAGCTATGCAAATAGATCATACATACTATTATACTAGTAACAACTTGGGTACATACAAAATGCTACATTGCCATAGTAACATCAATAATAAAGCATAAAACATATTAGATGTCACAACACAATTCAACATAAACATGGTTACAGTTGTAAAATGTCTAATACAATTCAACATAAATAGGCATTTACAGTTGTAAAACACTACTGAGAGAGACACTGGAGGCCTTGCATGGGGGCCTGTAGCAGAGTGGATTGTAGTTTTACAAATGGTGCCTGCCTTACAGGTAATATTTATTAACTCTGGGATTGTCTTAAGGTAATAAACAGGGAAGGGGAGGGGAGAACAAGGGTGTGAGCAGGCAGTTCTTTGTACTGCTGCTAATGAGCCAAAGCAAGACAAGTATGTGTTAAGATACAATCACAATTGACCAAGGACTGCTCTGAAACTGTAAGTCTTTTCTTAATTTCTCAGGTGGAAAAACAGGATAACCTTGTAGGCTACTGTGGTCATAGTTTAAATTAACAAACACACAGTATTGATCAGTTATGGATACTATTTGCTAACAGAAGGGAATAAGAGAAAGTGGAAGATGTGTGTGTGTGTGTGTGTGTGTGTGTGTGTGTGTGTGTGTGTGTGTGTGTGTGTGTGTGTGTGTGTGTGTGTGTGTGTGGTGGGGGGGGCTGCTTACAGCCAAAGCACAGTGCTCTCCAGGGGAAAATGAAGATTGGCTCAAACAGGTAGACACATACTCAAAGTTAACTGTAGCTGTTTGCAGACAGTTCAGACCCAGACTGCGCTTCTCTTATAAGAATGTTAAAGGTGGTACCACAGTTGAATACTAGAGTGGTGTTAGGTCTAGAAAAGAAGAGTACAGAGAGGAGTAAGCACTTTTGAGATGGTAAATATATATTATAAAGATTATAAAAAACACACTGAGCAAATAGCTACCACATGCACGATAATGTCCTGATCCACTACTTAGTATATGCAGATACTGAGCCAATTGGAAGAATATTAGAAAACAAAAACCCAGACAGTTATGCAGCCACAGATAAAAATATAGCAAGCAGCAATCTGTCGTTGTTCTCTAATGTGATTCTATCCACCAGTAACAGCACAAACTTATAGAAATAATTTTAGACACTCAGTACAGCGAGCTGTCTACACACAACACAATTACATGAATAACATTAGTGAACAAGGTGCAGCTATGCAAATAGATCATACATACTGTTATACTAGTAACAACCTGGTGCATACAAAATGCTAGCATGCCATAGTAACATCAATAATAAAGCATAAAACATATTAGATGTCTAACACAATTCAACATAAACATATACAGTTGTAAAATACAATTCAACATAAATAGGCATTTACAGTTGTTAAACACTTACTGGAGAGACACTGAGTTTTACCGGGCCTGTAGCAGAGTGGATTGGTAGTTTTGACAAATGGTGCCTCACAGGTAATAAATATTTATTAACTCTGGGATTGTCTTAAGAGTAATAAACAGGGAAGGGGAGGGGAGACTGAAGGATGTGAGCAGGCAGTTCTTTTGTACTGCTGCTAATGAGCCAAAAAGCAAGACAAGTATGTGTTAAGAAACAATCACAATTGACCAAGGACTGCTCTGAAACTGTAAGTCTTTTCTTAATTTCTCAGGAGGAAAACAGGATAACCTTGTATCAGTAGGCTACTGCTTGGTCATAGTTTAAATTAACAAACACACAGTATTGATCAGTTATGGATACTATTTGCTAACAGAAGGAATAAGAGAAATTGGAAGATATTATTGTGTGTGTGTGGTGGGGGGGCTACTTACAGCCAAAGCACAGTGCTCTCCAGGGGAAAATGAAGATAGGCTCAAACAGGTAGACACATACTCAAAGTTAACTGTAGCTGTTTGCAGACAGTTCAGACCCAGACTGCGCTTCTCTTATAAGAATGTTAAAGGTGGTACCACAGTTGAATACTTAAGAGTGGTGTTAGGTCTAGAAAGGAAGAGTACAGAGAGGAGTAAGCTCTTTTGAGATGGTAAATATATATTATAAAGATTATAAAAAACACACTGAGCAAATAGCTACCACATGCAGGACAATGTCCTGAACCACTACTTAGTATATGCAGATACTGAGCCAATTGGAGAAAACAAAAACCCAGACAGTTATGCAGCCACAGATAAAAATATAGCGAGCAGCAATCTGTCGTGGTTCTCTAATGTGATTCTATCCACCAGTAACAGCACAAACTTATAGAAATAATTTAGACACTAGTATGAGCTGTCTACACACAACACAATTACATGAATAACATTAGTGAACAAGGTGCAGCTATGCAAATAGACCATACATAGTATTATACTAGTAACAACCTGGTGCATACAAAAATGCTAGCATGCCATAGTAACATCAGTAATAAAGCATAAAACATATTAGATGTCTAACACAATTCAACATAAACATATACAGTTGTAAAATGTCTAATACAATTCAACATAAATAGGCATTTACAGTTGTAAAACACTTACTGGAGAGACACTGAGCCTTTATGGGGCCTGTAGCAGAGTGGATTGTAGTTTTACAAATGGTGCCTGCCACAGGTAATATTTATTAACTCTGGGATTGTCTTAAGGTAATAAACAGGGAAGGGAAGGGGAGAACAAGGGTGTGAGCAGGCAGTTCTTTGTACTGCTGCTAATGAGCCAAAGCAAGACAAGTATGTGTTAAGAAACAATCACAATTGACCAAGGACTGCTCTGAAACTGTAAGTCTTTTCTTAATTTCTCAGGTGGAAAAACATGATAACCTTGTATCAGTAGGCTACTGTGGTCATAGTTTAAATTAACAAACACACAGTATTGATCAGTTATGGATACTATTTGCTAACAGAAGGGAATAACAGAAAGTGGAAGATGTGTGTGTGTGTGGAGGGGGGGCTGCTTACAGCCAAAGCAAAGTGCTCTCCAGGGGAAAATGAAGATTGGCTCAAACAGGTAGACACATACTCAAAGTTAACTGTAGCTGTTTGCAGACAGTTCAGACCCAGACTGCGCTTCTCTTATACGAATGTTAAAGGTGGTACCGCCCAGTTGAATACTTAAGAGTGGTGTTAGGTTCAAAGTTAACTGTAGCTGTTTGCAGACAGTTCAGACCCAGACTGCTCTTATAAGAATGTTAAAGGTGGTACCGCAGTTGAATACTTAAGAGTGGTGTTAGGTTCAAAGTTACCTGTAGCTGTTTGCAGACAGTTCAGACCCAGACTGCGCTTCTCTTATAAGAATGTTAAAGGTGGTACCGCAGTTGAATACTTAAGAGTGGTGTTAGGTTCAAAGTTACTGTAGCTGTTTGCAGACAGTTCAGACCCAGACTGCGCTTCTCTTATAAGAATGTTAAAGGTGGTACCGCAGTTGAATACTTAAGAGTGGTATTAGGTTGGAGAGACACTGAGCCTTCATGGGGCCTGTAGCAGAGTGGAGCAAACAGAGAGCCAAGCACAACCGAAGTTCCCCCTAAGTCCAAAGCAGGAAACCCAGTCAAAGAAACTCGGTCCATAAACAACCAACACATAAAATAAGACACCAGATATTTTATTCAGAGCTAAATAAGCACTTTTGTACCTATAACAGACCAGGACTTAATCAGAACTAGTGATAAAATGCAAAACAATATAATTTATAAAATCATTAACAACATCATGTGACACTGTTAAACAAAATAAATCAAATAACCATTCAGACATGGAAAATGTGTTCTAAAATTGAATATAATAAAACTTATAGAATAAAATTACTATTAATAAAAACTCATATTTTAAAACTTAATTTAAATAGCTAATAAATACACTTACATTCAACTTAAAGGGGTCACTTAAAGCTTACAAAGTTTTAACACACTGCTTAAAGACACTATATCATTAAGCCCAGGATGTACACTGGCATCTAACCTAATCTGCCACAGGAGCTCTCGGTACACCAGCTTGTGTCCCCATGGAACCCCCCCAAGGTTAAGTAATACTTGCTCCAATATAAAAAAATGCAACTTTTTATTATTAGTTTAAGTTAACCTATGTTTGTAAAGTTCATTGTTAGTATTAGAATTACCTATATCATAATAATGTTCATATATTCAGCTTTTTAAGGCTCATTCAGTCTTGCTTATACAGTATGCATGGCAGGAGTCGCAATAGGCAATATACACTATGTGCACGGAATTACAATCACAGGTGTAATGCAACTTAAATTCATGATTGTGACACATGTTCAGGCTCTGCCCTTCAAAAATATACTTGCACTTTTGGCAGGAACCACAATTCATTGTACCCTTACCTACTTTATTAACCCTGATTGGATCATGCTTGGTAGTACCCCATTCAAACCTCTTCTTAAGATTTAAATGTCTTTTATATGCAAGATAAGGGCAACTAACCAAAATATTCTTATTAGTACTATCATTCTCAATTAGCTCCCAATTATTTCTAATTATCTGTTTAATACAACTACTCTGTTTACCATATTTAACTCATTCCCTCCAGTACAGCTCTTTTGAGTGTGTACCTTTAGCTCCCAGTGGGTGTGGCTTGAGCCTTTAAAAATGAAGTTACCACCTTACAATTTTAACAAATATTCATTGACAGAGGTCAAATATCAGTACAGTTGTGTTTGCCATCACGTATGCTTCAAGATAAAATATTCTGATACCTTGTATGTTGCATGGTTTTTGAATTATTAATGTAAATATGAATAAGCAATATTTGATGCCTAGAGGCACAGTAGGATGTAATTGCAGAAACGTCTTTTCACTCGGCTATAATGAGTTAATGATCATGGTTTTCTCAAAATTATTTAATGATTGATTTGCATTACTTAACCTTATCCCACCATGTATTCCCTTAACTAATAGTGGAAAAACCCTCCCTGTTGTTTTCCTACATACGTCTTCCGCAAGATCATTTAACTTTTTAATGGGATAACCCCTACTAACAAACATATCTAGTATCTTATCAGTTTAAACTATAAAGTGATCTTTTCACTGGACACTACTCTAGATATATGCACCATTTGGCCATTCACTAAACCTGTCTTTTGAGAGAAAGGATGGTTACTGGAAAATGCAAAAGATTATTGGAAAATGTAGGTTTCCTATATAATCTACAGCTAAAATATTGCTGATGAAAATATTTTACTAATGATATATGCAAAAAAATGTAAACCTCAAAAAATCAGTAATAGAATTAAAAAATTCTGTAAAATTAGTAAGTTGTGGTACAATGACCTACCAGATGTTAAATATATCAGCTAGGAATTATAAAAAGGTGACCACATAATGCATATAGTCCAAACTGAGCACAAAATTCTGTCCCCAGTACCACAAAACAATGTTACCATATAAGGAAACACATGATGATCCCACAGCAACACCTGTCAGCTTTTTGAAATATTCCTCTTCAAAATAGATGAAACTATTATGAAGGACCATGTCAATTAGATCAACTAAAATATTAATCTTTCTATTGTGTAGGGACTCAGAACTTTCATGTGCTTCCCTAAACCAGTTTATTCCTATACTGTGGGGTATACATGAAAAAAGGACCACTACATCAATTGTGACCAAACAACCACTCTTCATATAAAAAAAAAAAAAATCTGCTTAATATTACCCCAAAATCCCATGAGACCTTCAAAATATAAGGATACCCACTGGAAAAATGCATTAAAGTTCCGGCTACTGTAGGGTACAGGGGGATCATCAATATTCTTGTGTATTTTAAGGATGCCAAAAATTGTGGGTGCCAACAGGTAATCAACTTTTAAATTTTTTATTCACTATCACCTTGCTCTAAAAATCTTTCAGAGTCATAGCTATCTTACAGTAAGAAACATTAACTTCGTTTTAGATACCCTGCATTACAGGGGCTCATTATTACATATATTATACATTCTAGCTAAATAGTCAACGGATCTCATTAAAACCATACCTCTCCCTTTATCAGGCTTCATAATCCTAATCTCAAATGTTTGATCAATTCATTCATTAAACTAAGCTCATCCCTAGGTATATTAAAACGTGTCTTGTATCGTTGTTGTTGGAACAATTTCCTCAAATCTTTTACACACAACCTTTCAAACAGTTATAGGGTTGGATGTAAGAAAGGGTTAATAGTGCTACTTCTAACAAATCTATTGGCTGAGACACCCATATTATTTGTATAATGAAACAATATCTTAAGATTCAGCTTTCTTACAACAAAGTAAGGTCCAACAAGGTTTCCACTATGTCCATTCTGCTATTTGAACAAAAGAAAACCCTCTGCTAAAGAGTTTAAAGTATCTGTCATCCACTTTTACATGACTATAATTAAAAATCTTAAAACCCTTATATTCATTAACAATAGGGGTTATGTTATATTCCAACAATGGTTGATCAATATTAAGAGTACAGTTGTGACCAATAATATTTGGAAGGGTAGAGGTGCCAAGCATACAGTCTAATGTATCATTGTTGCCTAATATCTCCCTCCTTTCCTTGTTCAGTTCCTGTTCCTGCCCATCCTGTTGGAAGGAACCGGAGCAGACAAACAGTTTAGATGTTTATTTTCTGGAGAGGTATTCCTCTTGATATTTGCCACTGCAATGGCTGGCAGCTGAGTGATTGTGTAGAACTGTTGTCCCTGCAAGGTTTAGCTTTTGTTCCCTCATTGTTGCTATGCTTATGATGCTTATCTGCTTGTTAGGTCAGCATTTCTGCATCCTTTATTCCTTTTTGTCTTTTACTTTGGGTGAGAAGAAATGCATTACAAAGTTACACATTGTATTTCCATGGTTTGCAGCTATGTTACATGCTATGGTAGAGAAATTGTAATGATGTTTATACCACTTTTTTAAGGTGGTGGTATTTTTTAGGTCATAACTATATTTGTGTTAGCACTGAGTATGCTGTTTACTGACTGTGTATTTAAATATTATTATTCTAAAACTCTTAAAGAGTATATACTACCAGTGTGTTTAACTTGTGCCGTGGTTACCATTTTTTATTCCATCACAACAGTGATATGGCTCCTAAAACTGCTAATGATCATCCTCACTGAAGCCTCATTTTTCAGAGGCTGAGAATGACCTGATAATACTGGTCCTCCATTTCCATGGTGGATGGCTCCTTGATGCATACGCACTTCTGATAAGCCCTTCTATGACCGTGTTTGGTGGCATGTGGTGAAGAATGTCTATGCTGTTGGTGGCCAGAGACATATATACTCAGAGGCCTGATGTAGGGACACTGACATGATTCACAAGGCCAAGCTCAGAGCAGTGGCTATTAGCATGGGAGTGGATGGCTGCTGATGATAGACCATCTACTAAATCACCCCTTACATGATGGGTAGCTTACCAGAGTATCACAGCATGGTGATGGATGTTGGGGCAGAGATGGACAGGTCAGAGAAGATTTCTGCTCTTGTTCCCTCAGGTATGCCATTCAAATATTTTTACATCTACTTTTGCAGCTGATAGTCACACATATGCTTATACTACCTCTCGCACCTGTTGTATCTAGGTACATCTCACACTGAGGTGCAACAACCACCTGAATAAGGTATGTGCATACTTACATGTATTAATTATACTTAGTAGTCGGTGAAATTATATCACTTGCATGTGTGTTTGTGGCATTATGGGTATTTTATTGTTATTATTGTTATTTTATTTTTGGTGTATTCACAGGAGAATTGTCTGGCACCAGTATTTTGGACTTATCTCTGTCTGATGTGCTGTGCTCTTTATTCTCTGACTGTGATGGCAGGAATGAATAGGCACAGCCTCCAGGTACAGGGGGTATGTCAGACACAGGGAATGTGTCCTTACATTGCCTGTTCCCACTATGGATACAGTCATTATGCCTCCCCAAGCCCCTGACAACGAACCATCTGAGAATGGACAGATTGATGAGAACATGGTTGACAGGGCAGTGTGCTAACCCCCAGGTATATACATGGTACAGTCTCTCCATATCCATTATGAGCATGAATTGTCAGAAAAGGTAATCACAGAATGAATGTTTACCAGCCTCCTGCTGAGGATGGTGTATCAGCAGCTGATTCCCAGCATATGAGCAGGGCTGTTATGGAGACATATGTAAGCTTCACCAGCACCTCAAAAGAGCTTGTGAGACCACTACAGGTTGCGGATGCTGTTGTGCTGGACTGTATGAACTGTGTGTGTGAGTATGTGACTACTTTTATAGGATAAATGACACACTGCACCATGCCAGTGTCTGTTCTGTGTTGGCTGTTGAGGGGGGGCAACATCTATAATGTCAGTCTGCTGGAACATCCTCAGATGTCATCCGACATGGCCATGGGCATGCCACATCCCAGTACCTCAGTGGTAGCACTTCCAATGCCAAATCATCTGTGGTGCCAACACCCAGGCAAGGTCATCCATGTGGTCACTGCCTTGGATGTGGTCATGATGACAGCTCATCCAATAGTCACCATTCACAATCAAGTAGTATTCAGACTTGTAGACATGGTCATGTAACTAGTAGGGCAACTACTGGCAGAGGCAGTTCTAGTGGGTAAGAGCATCCGTGACAACACTTGATCCTCTTCCACACTTGGCTTAGACTTAGCCAGTATGCCAGGGTATAGTGCTGGCACACATGGTGCAGCTGCATCCCTGAAGATAAACACACAACACCCTATGCTACTTATAATAACTGAAACACACACACACGCACACACACACACACACACACACACACACACACACACACACACACACACACACACACACTTCACCATAGACTTTCACGCAGTGGACACACATAATGTACCTGGGCACACTAGCCTTAAGTTTGTATACTTGCTATTATCTGAGCTCTAACACTCACACACTTCACCTGTGAAAGACATATCCCACTGTAACCCCCCCCCACTCTATGCAAATGATGATAACTGTGCCCTGTCCTTTGCACAATGTGTGACTTTAGGTTGTCTACGTCTGATGCACAGAGTGGCCCACCAATTCATGGGTAGGCAAAGTTTGGTTTTCCTGTGTAAAGTTTATAATTTGTGTTTAATCTGCTTAGTTTCTGTAACAGTGGTAGAAGTAGTTGCTTGATAGCTTGCTTACCCACATGTGCAAATGATTCTGAAAGTGCTCTGTCCCGTGGATGGGTGTCTGACTTCGGCTGCTTATGTTTGATGCCCAGAGTGGCCACGCAAACCACTGCTAAGCAAAGTCTGTTTTTCTTGTGTATACCTGGTCAGTCTCATGTGTCTTTGCTATGATTAGGTTCTGTAATCATACTTGTGTAGGATAGCTTGTGCAGTCACCTGTGCAAATTATGCTGAAAGTGCCCTGCCCTCACGAAGGGTACCTGACCTGAGCTGCTTATGCCTGATGCATAGAGTATCCAGGCAATGCACAGGTAATCACTGCCTGTTTAGTCTGAATGCATTATTGTTAGTGATATATCAGACTGTGTGGAATGATATTCCTTTATAAGGATTATCAGTTTTTACTGTCTGCTTAATCTATTTAGGTATTGCAGTATTTATTGCGGAAAGCTTGATAACATATCTACGCTACTGCTGTTGGGAGTGACTTAGCATTGGTTGCCATTGTCCAATACTTAAAGTGGCCAAACAATGCATGTGTAAGCACAGTCTGGTTTGTTTGTATGCATCAATGTTACTGTCTGTTTGTGCTGAGCTCTTATGATATTTACATAGCAAGTGTATGTGCAATTCACTGCCACTAAGCCAGTGCCATAGAATATTGTACCTACCTCTGTCTGACTTGGCCATCCCCTTGCTGCTAGCTCCTCCTGTGATTCCTCAACTAAGTCACCTGCCACTGTCTATGCTGCTGGGTACAGGCTGGGTACTGGACCACCCTGTCACAACTGTTTTTTTAGTACAGCATTTTTGGCACAGGTGATAAGATGATGTTGTAGGACACATCCATATGTATGCAGACAGTGGAAACACGACTTGACCAGCCCAAATGCATGCTCTTTGATGCTTCTAGCTTGTGTGTGATCATGGTTGCAACCTTCCCCAGTGGGGTTGTGTGGCTTTTTCATTGTAGTCATGAGCCATTGTTCTAAAGTATATCTAACATTCTCCACTGGAAGTCATCCCTTGCAAACATTTGGTAGAGGTCATAGGTGTGCTGTATATGGATATCATATAAACTGCCTGGTTGGCCTGCGTATACACACACTATAGATAATGCCACATGCATTGCAGACCACCTGGCAGTTTGTGGTTCACATGCCTCCTTCCCAGTTCTCCAGGTAGAGCCTTTATTTTGATGTGGGTACAGTCTGTGGCCCCAGGATGTCTGGAAAATGGGTCATAGCATAAACATCCTACATAGTAATATCACTTTCATCTTGGGCATGTGGAAACTACATATGCTCTCCTACATATTGCAGCATTGCATAGAGGAACTACTGGAGCATTCTTGAGGTAGAAGCCTGTGAAAACACCACTGTGTACCCTGTAGGTGGCTGAAAGGTCTCTTAATTAAAATATGTAAAACTACACATATTAGTAACCATTGGGATGGGTTCCCTATGATTACCATGGTGCTACAGACAGGGGTGATACATGTGTACTATTTGCTGTATGGTATCTGTCTCCACCCTGTAGCAGTCCATTAACTTATTTTGTGGTGCCCATAGAAGTTTAAACATGATCTGACAAATGTACGCCTTCAGAGGCAACATCTGGAAACAGCAGCAGCAGCACTTTCCATCACAGCCACTTGCACATATATGTTTACAATGGCTGAGGTAGCCCCTAACAAATTTCAAAGTGTATCCCCTAACTTATTTCAAAGTGTAGCCCCTAACATATATAAAAGTGTTCACAAACCAAGAATCAGCACAAAACTTTTAAACAATAGCCAAATCCAGACAAAACTCCAACCTTGCGTAAAACTGTGCTTTATTTATATAAAAGTGTTCTGGTGGCTGAATGTGAGTTTATAGCTGAATTAAAAGCTTAGCCAGGTATGGCATGTTTGCACATGTTATATACTTTGGCAGATTTTATGCTGTTTTAAACATTTTTTTCAGTGTCTCACCACTATTTTTCTACTGTGTTAAACATTCTCTAGTATTTTCCACTGAAACTAGAGTAGGTAGAAGTTGTAGTATAGTCCAGATCCAGGCCTGCTGCTTCTGGAACTGTTTGTAGTGGTTTGTTCATTCTGAGCATGTTTTCCAGGCCATCTTGCATCAAAAGGGGTCTATCTGCACCTTTGTGAGAGATTTGTGTTGATTTTAATCTAACTAGTAAAGTAAGGCCAGTTTGGGGCTTGGAATAAGCATCCTCTTTGGTCCTTTGGAATTTCGTTAGAGTTTTTTTCAAGTCTTAGTTTCTGGTAT
The DNA here is from genome assembly GCF_019279795.1 of Protopterus annectens. NCBI lineage: Eukaryota > Metazoa > Chordata > Ceratodontiformes > Protopteridae > Protopterus > Protopterus annectens. The sequence goes on from NC_056749.1 coordinate 838,587,767, forward strand.
TGAAGCCATGTATCTGTTTGTGCATCACACAGCATTGCGCACTGCCGTGCAATTGTGTGCCATAGCCGGACAGTTAAATTCAACAAATATTCCCTTAAAACCCAGGCAGAAATATCCATTCACTGAGGTCCTCCTTAATCATTTCTGAAAAACCACCTCCAGTGTCAGCAGTCTTCAACCTGGCATTAAGGACAGTTGGACTACCCTTGTTTCTCCTGCCAACCTTGTTGACTTGGATCTCTTGAGGCAGTGTAGCAATTGCCTCATGTACACAGACAACTCTCTAATAATAACACAATCTAGTACAGAGTGTGAGAGATGTATTTACACCAAGAATCTAAAATCCATGCTCTATCTCACTCAAAACAGTAACATGGAGAAGGTTGCCAACTCACCCAACACTACATATTCACATAGTATCACTACTTATATACATACCACTACTCAAACACATAGTATGCATCAATCACGTAAATCCACATACAGAGATTCTCTTAAAAAATTACCAAAACATCAGAGACCTCCAAAACATGTCTGCTACAGCTAACAGTCTCCACAGCACCCATGACAGATAGCAATACCAGTGTCTTACCCACCAAGCCTTTAAGGTGTAACACTCCAAAAACAAGTTTTCTTGTCATTAGAGCCTTAATAGTGAGACACATGGATGTTTCACTCACCAGGTTGGACAAGGAAAAAGTCATGATCATCTGCCTGTCCGGTGCCAGGATTCGCCATATCAGGCATGCACTCAGGTCTCTCAGCAACAAGTAGCGTTATGACTCTGTCATAGTTCATGTTGGTGTGAGTGACCTGAGCTGTACCTCACTGAACTATAAGATGAGAGACATGTTCGAGCTCTCTGAGTATGTGTCCCAGACTGCTATGTCCCTAGCCTTGAGCAGCATACTACCCTCACATAGAATGCCACAGTATAAACAAAGAAAATGATTGATTTCAATAATTGGCTTAGTTTTTGGTGCCATTCAAAGGGGATCCAGTTCCTGTCAGCCTGGGAAGCCATGGTCGACAAATCTTGCTGCTTTGCCAGAGATGGCTTGCACCTGGTACCCCTAGGCTTTTGGCTGCTGGCAAAGGCTCTTGCCTCCCCATAGAGCTTTGTTTCAAAAACAACATTACTAAGTGAAATTAACCAGTCAGAACAAAATAAGGGTCATGATGCTAAATGCTAGGAACTTAAACCAAAAACTGCACTCCCTGGAAGCACTTCTGTCACTAGAAGATGTAGATGTCTGTGCAGTCACAGAAACCTGGTTTAAGGCCTCAGACAGTACCCATGCCTGCAAGGTTACAGTGCCTTACACTCCTTTAGACTGCAAAATGAAAGTGTAAAAACCAAAGGAGGTGGTGTTTCAATCTATATTAAAGATAAATTCACCTCCTGTCTAGTTAGACTGAACAACTCCATGATGTTACTCCAGGTCCAGGTTACTGTGGGAAAGATCCCCATTCAAGTCCTAGCCAATTATAGATCCCTCTCCATTGGTCACGACACCCGCAAAGCCTACTTAACCAAATTGAAGACAATCCAAATTTTACCAAGCACACTGGTTATGGGGGATTTCAATTATCCCACCATCAGCTGGGAAACCTACTCTTACCCAAACTCGCTAGCACAAAAGTTTCTTGACTTTGTGAATTTAAATGACCCAGAGCAAACTGTCCAAACTCCAACAAGAGGAACAAACATTCTAGATCTGGTCCTCACCAACATGACAAACAGCTGCACTGCTGCGACTGTTGGACCCTCATTAGTTAAAACTGACCACAAATTAGTCACCTTCAAACTGACACTAACACCAGAACTCACAAAGTGTGAAGTCAGACTAAACAACTTCACCAAGGCAAACTATACCCCCCTAGGTGAAGGTATAAATGCATTCAAAGCCCTAACCCCTATGCTGAAGCTTACACTAAAGCCCTGTACAATCACTTGCATAAGTGTATAAACTCAGCTGTACCAGATAGAATTAAAACCAGAGCCCCAAGTAAAATCAAGCTGCCATGGTGCACTTCCAGCATCAACATACTCTAGAATAAATGCAAAAAGTTGCTGTCCAAGAAAACAAAGACAAGGACCCAACAATGGAAAAGCATCCTCCTCAGCCTTAACAGGCAAATAAGACAACTTTTCAAATCCTCCAAGAGTTCCTTTGAGAGAAACCTAGCAAGTACTGCCAAGGAGAACCATAAGGCCTTACATACGTAACTTAAAGGGTAGGACCCAAACATGTGCAGAACTGGTATTCAATGGTATCATGCACACACTCTGACTCCACAGAGATAGCAAACCTGCTAGCAGATAGGTTAGGTGAAAATGTCACTCCCTTATTCCCTCCTAACTTACAACAAACCCTCCCTCAAACCCCCCACCCCACCTTACATATCTGAAGAGCAGGTCCGCAAAGCCCTCTCCAAGGTAAAGAAAATGGCCCCTGTGGAACCAGATGACATTTCAGGCTGTCTTCTAAACAGGCTAAAACATAAATTAGTATCACCACTAAGTACCCTTTTCAATCATACCCTAACCACAGGCTTTGTTCCTGTGGAATGGAGAACAGCTGCAGTTATTTCCCTCCATAAAGGTGGCCTAGCAACAGACCCAGGAACTACAGACCCATGAGCCTGACCAGCCTCATCTGTAAGGCTATGGAATGTATTATTATGGATCTCATAAATAAAGACATAGGTGACCTCCAAACCCTGGATCCTACCTAATTCAACTCTGTGAAAGGCAGATCCTGCCTGTTAAATCTGGTGGATTTCTTTAAAATTGTGGCCAGGGTCATTGATGAGGGCAAATCTGTGCACACAGTATACCGCAAGTTGGCAAAGGCTTTCGACACAATCCCACATTCAGGCATTACTAATAAACTTAGCAAACTGAATATAAACCCCTTTATTGTAAGATGGGTTGCCAACTGGCTCACAAACTGGGCACACACTATCAAAGTGGGTGACTCCACATCAACCAGCAGACCTGTTACCAGTGGGGTGCCACAGGGGTCAGTGCTGGGCCCCCTACTGTTTGGTATATACTTCTCAGAAGTTCAGGTCAAAGCTAAAGGTTTGTGGCTGACCAAGTTTGCACATGACTCCAAACTAGGTGTAATCATTGAATCCTGAAATTATGTCAGTATACACCAGGAGGGTCTCACACACACACCAGTGACTGGTGTATTAGTAATGGTCTCAAACTGAATGCAAAGCAATGCATCATCCTTCAGCACAAACAATGTCCTCATGCTATCAAATCAACAACAGTACCCTAAGTACCCATGAAGTGGTAAGGAACCTAGGATAGCAGTTTGACAGTGACCTTAACTTTGACCACCACGTGTCTGTCATTGGAAGGAAACCTTTCATGTAGCTCACTTGATGAGTAAAGGCATCACCTCAAGAGCAAAATAATTTATAACCCCCCTATACTCAGCAGTCGTCCGGCCCATAATTGAATATAATGCCCCATTCGGTATGTACCGTACTAAGCACTTGCAGCAATTAGAGTGACCTTAGAAGTTTCTAACAAGCATTTGCCCTACATGGACGGACTAAAGTCCCTATCACTATACTCCATATCATATAGACGTCTTAGGGGAGACTTATGCCTCGCTACAGAGCAACTCAAGACCCAAACCTAATGAACTTACTGCATATCTGTAAATCAAATGGGTCTAGGGCTACCCATTCCAGGGATTTAAATATGGCCTGTGAATTAAACAGGACATGCTGGAGGGACTTTTGACTGCAAGTC
>NC_056749.1:838676807-838711807 GCF_019279795.1 Protopterus annectens
GAACATAATGCATTGGCTAGGCACATAGTTGATTTTCCGTACCACTCCTTTAAGTTTTCAGTTTTAAAACATATAAGTACAGACGTGAGAGGTGGCCCTTGGCAAATTAACTGAGAAATTGAAGAACTAAGATGGCAAATTTCCACTGCAGCATATTTGCAACCAGGTCTGAATGAAACAGTTTCGATCAAATGTTTCTTAAGGCTTTTGTCTTTAAAAAGATGAAGTTAGAAAATGGAATTTGTTTTTTATTTGGGAGCTTCCTTTTGTATTTAATACATATATTCACCTTTGTTTTTAAAACATTTATTTTAGCCTTGTATAAATACTTGCTAAAAATTAATTAACTGGTATTTTAGATTTGTATTTAAAATGTATGAATGTAGGTTGGTATGGATACCTGATATCCAAGGGTTGTCCAGCTTGATTGTATACTACTGGTCTTGGCTGCAACTTTTTGGAAAAGTTTAAACAATAGAGTCTTTTACTTTAAAATTTGATTTTTTATCTTAATTAATTAATTAATTGACATTTGATGTTTCCTTTATAAGCATTTGAATGTGAGTGTTCTAGGTCTGAAGAAGGAAAAGCACAGTCTATTTCCGAAAGCGCTTACAACATTAAATTGTTTTTTCCACATATTTCCTGCTCACTTTGGTTTTTGGATTCTAAGTTTGTGTGTCTGCCTTTCGTGTTTACTTGGTAGCCCTTCCATTTAGATTAGCTATCATGCTATTGCAATGTCCCATGCCTACAAGCCATATGTATCCTGTTATTGTACATGCCAATAGACGATACCTTTGGTATGCATGATATGCCTGTTATGCTGTGTAGAATATCTGACAGATCTACCTACAATACTATACATTACACATATTTCACATAGTATCCAATAATGCAAAGCATATTTGCACAGCGGGACCACCTTAGACATGTCATTGTCGTTATATGCCCATACACATGCCTACTGTGACAGTATATCAACATATACTATCCCCTGCTATGGCACGTACTTGTTGGACATACCCTACCACTGACGGCGGGTTGTATGGAATTGTTCTGTTTAAAGCCCTCATGTGGCATCCCTTGTGGTGTCTGTGATGTGTACCTTGTGGCCCACTGCTGGACGCACAGTTTCTACATGCATTAGTATGCTCAGCAAGACATCACTATATAAATACCAAGAAAGGCTTTTATAACATCAGTCAAAAAGAACGTGACTTTATTAGATTGTTGAATGACTGTAAAATCAGAATGATGAAGCCAGATAAAGGAGGTGGTCTTGTTTGTATGAATCATAGCACCTATATGTCTTGTATGACTGAATACCTCAAAAACTCGATTTATCAACAAGTCTGTCTTAATGAGGTTAATGTGGCATATAGTAAGATTAGGGCCGCATTAGATGAGCTTTTTATTGAAAAGGTAATTGATTTAGATTTGCTTAACTTTTTAATAATGCCAGCCCCTAGAATGGCATCTCTATTTGGCATCCCTAAGATTCACAATTGGCTTATTGACCCCCCTTTTAGACCTATTGTTGACGGACGTGGGTCTATTACTTATGGATGTGCCAAGTATGTGGATAGCATTCTAAGGCCTTTAGTAGAGAATGAGCAACAAATATGTAAAGACTCTTGGAGTTTTTTAATGGAACTCAGGAGTATTCCTTTTAAACAGGATTATAAACTATTGACAGTTGATGTAAAGGACTTGTATGCTGTGATTCCCCAAGAATTGGGGATAGAATGGATTAGAGAATTTTTGCATGTAAGGAAAATTGACAATAATATCATTTATGTTGTAACTACTCTGTTAGAGTTAGTTTTGTGTAATCATTTTATGTGGCTTGAGGGGGATTTTTTCCTCCAAAAATCAGGGGTAGCCATGGGATCTCCCTGTGGTGGTAGTTTTGCCAATTGTATAATGGCACATTGGGAGACTACCATTCTTTTCCAAACCACTATGTTTAAGAACAATGTAGCTTGGTACACAAGATACCAAGATGACATGTTCATTTTATGGAAAGGCCCCAGTGAAACAGTGCAAGACTTCATTGAATTAATCACAGCCTCAACTAACTTTTTGGAGTTTACATTTAATTTAGAAAATGAAACCATCAATTTTCTTGACATTAGCATTCACAAAGATGTGGTTAGAAATAGATTTAAAAGTACAATTTATAGGAAGCCCACGTATTCCAACTCCTTCCTCCACTTTTCCAGTTGTCACCCCTACCACCAAGAGAGAGCAGTGGTTAAGGGGCAAATGGTGAGGGCAGCCAGAATGATTTCAGATGAGGCTGATTTCATGGAAGAATGTGGCCTGCTTGAAAGAATGTTTCTTAGGAGGGGTTACCCATTGAGTTTAGTCTCTAATATTTCTATAGAGGTTATTACTAAACGGCAGACTGGCTGCTTTAAGCCTTTACTAGGAATAATTGGGAGTTTGGAAGAGTGTGATATTCCTGTTGGGGAGGTAAATGATTTTTTACCTAGTAATATCAACTGCCACTCTACAAGTTTTTTATTTACATACAATTTGGATCACTCTTTTATTAGGGAAACTTTATATAAGAACTGGACCCTCATTACAGAAGATCTATCTCTACACAAAGTCCTTGGTAATAAACCAAAAATTACCTTTAGATGAGGGCAAAATTTAAAAATGTTGTTGCAATATTCCACCAATCCACCCCTTAATAAAAACAAGGGTATGTTTAAGTGTGGAAGGTGCCAACAATGTAAACATTTAAACACGAACTACCAATTTAATATCAGGGACAGGCCATATAAAACCAAGGGCAAATTTTCATGTGACACTAAGGGAGTGGTGTATTGTGCTAGCTGCCAAGGTTGTAAAGCTTTCTATATCGGTAAGACCAAGAGAAAGCTAAGGCAACGCATTTATGAACATATGTATGCTATTAGCAAGAAGGATACAACTAATGCATTGGCTAGGCACATAGTTGATTTTCCAGACCACTCCTTTAAGTTTTCAGTTTTAAAACATATAAGTACAGACATGAGAGGTGGCCCTTGGCAAATTAACCTAGAAATTGAAGAACTAAGATGGCAAATTTCCACTGCAGCATATTTGCCCCCAGGTCTGAATGAAACAGTTTCGATCAAATGTTTCTTAAGGCTTTTGTCTTTAAAAAGATGAAGTTAGAAAATGGAATTTGTTTTTTATTTGGGAGCTTCCTTTTGTATTTAATACATATATTCACCTTTGTTTTTAAAACATTTATTTTAGCCTTGTATAAATACTTGCTAAAAATTAATTAACTGGTATTTTAGATTTGTATTTAAAATGTATGAATGTAGGTTGGTATGGATTCCTGATATCCAAGGGTTGTCCAGCTTGATTGTATACTACTGGTCTTGGCTGCAACTTTTTGGAAAAGTTTAAACAATAGAGTCTTTTACTTTAAAATTTGATTTTTTATCTTAATTAATTAATTAATTGACATTTGATGTTTCCTTTATAAGCATTTGAATGTGAGTGTTCTAGGTCTGAAGAAGGAAAAGCACAGTCTATTTCCGAAAGCGCTTACAACATTAAATTGTTTTTTCCACGTATTTCCTGCTCGCTTTGGTTTTTGGATTCTAGGTTTGTGTGTCTGCCTTTCGTGTTTACTTGGTAGCCCTTCCATTTAGATTAGCTATCATGCTATTGCAATGTCCCATGCCTACAAGCCATATGTATCCTGTTATTGTACATGCCAATAGACGATACCTTTGGTATGCATGATATGCCTGTTATGCTGTGTAGAATATCTGACAGATCTACCTACAATACTATACATTACACATATTTCACATAGTATCCAATAATGCAAAGCATATTTGCACAGCGGGACCACCTTAGACATGTCATTGTCGTTATATGCCCATACACATGCCTACTGTGACAGTATATCAACATATACTATCCCCTGCTATGGCACATACTTGTTGGACATACCCTACCACTGACGGCGGGTTGTATGGAATTGTTCTGTTTAAAGGCCTCATGTGGCATCCCTTGTGGTGTCTGTGATGTGTACCTTGTGGCCCACTGCTGGACGCACAGTTTCTACATGCATTAGTATGCTCAGCAAGACATCACTATATAAATTCCTTTTCCCACTTTATGCATTGCGGACACTTTTGATTAATGCAAACCAGGCTATACATACAATAAATTATTAATAAAAAACATACTATACATAAACTTACATACCGAGTGTTCTACATACCTTGTTAATATTACGGACTTTCGTCTCTATCTCTCTCACACTGCTTAAACAGGTATTTTGTATGAGCATACGGTTTGAATGTCTGGCAAGTCATCCTTATATACATCAATACCTGTAACATGTGGTTTCCTCCTGCCAATTGGTGTTCCTGAGTGACTAATTACTTGCATATCAGCTGTGCAGCTACTCCATTCACCAATTACGCGGCAACAGTGGGGTATAATTGACTTCTCCACTTGGGCATTGCCCATTTGCCCTACCTTCGGGGAGACAGCCTGTATTGTGTTTTGTTATGTGTAATTGCAACTGCTATGCATAGAGACAATTATACTTTGGATTCATGTCCCCCATGGATTGTGTGTGACAGCTAGAGTATGTGGTTCTACATGTGGGTGTTCCTGTCATCCCAACGTCTGATAATGGACTATTGCAAACAAAACCTGTAACATCGCCGTTTGTTCCATTATATAACGGCTGCAATTTTGCATGGCGCCTTTAATTGTGTCTCTCACAAGGTATGTTGACGGTTCTGCAGATGTAATTGACTAACTGGATGTTTGTGCTGTTATTACAGTCTGTATTGCTATAGTTTCTAGTGTGGGGGATGTCGGTGGGTGTACGTAGCATATACAGTTTTGTGGGGCTTGCATTTCTACATATTCCATATATATGTGTGTGGGCTCCATCCCTAATTAAAGAGCTATCAGTTAGTAGACTTATGTTACGGGATTGTACATTGGGCCATTGTTCATTGGTTTCTATATAGTATGCAGGTGAGGTTGATACTTCCACGCCTCCGGAATTGCAGTGATATGTAAAGGGATATGTCTAAATGACAGCTATCCCGTGTATTTCTGTCCCAGATATTTGCAGTCATTGCGGTTGTGTTGGTAACAGAACCTCTTTGCCATGGGTTGCCACCTTTTCATATGGCCATTGTTGGACACTTGCAGGACGCACAGCGGTGTTTACAGGCCAACACATAGCCATGGTCAGTACACAGGTTAGCACATACTTTTATCCTCAATACATACCTTTTGTGGGACTTTGGCTACTTATCATATTGCATGTAACATTTACGTTTCTTACATATAGGCATAACTATTTAATGCAACTATTACATTATATATGGGACATATTAATGTCCTACAATCCTGGACATTTGCCCTTTGTAATGTTTTATGTCAGGACACACCTGCCCAGGGAGGGCTGTCCCTCCTAATGTGGGACAGGTGGTAACCGTATGCCTACGGGTAGCTATACTCACACCTACCGTAATGATCTACCTCCGAGTTGGCACTAACAGACACATGATGCGGACACACACACACACACATTACAGTCACATGGAGACGCACACGGCACCCTCAACACACACATACAGAGACTACGGCACTCACAAACACAGTTGAACACAGTACCTACGTGGACCGCAACACCGGCAGTGGTAACTAAATGTCCCTTCATATCATCATACTATTACACGCGGTTGTACTGTTCCGGTACTGTGTTCTTTCGGTCTTTCGGCCTCGTGGTTACGCATGTCGATATGTTACACATTCCATAGTTGGCGGTATCCTATTTATTTGTACCTCCAAGGTGTTATGAATGTCGTTGACCAATCTATATATATTTGCAGATATCGCTGAATCCGTATATATCAACATATATCACTCTATCACCCTTTCTATCTGTATTATATATATGTATATATGTGTACATATATATATATATATATATATATATATATATATATATATATATATATATATATATATATATATGTATATATGTGTACATATATATATATATATAGATAGATATATCTGACGGGGAAAGTGACAGGCAAGCTACACCTTTCATTGTGTACTTGTTGGTATATGCTGTTTCCTGGACTCAGCACATTTGTGTCTGTACCTGTCACATTACACACCTGCCGTAGGTTAGGGTTACTAGCTGTCCCACTCTGCGAGGGACAGTCCCTCTTTGGGCAGTTGTGTCCTGCAAAATATTTGTAAACATGGCAAATGTCCTGAGATTTTAGAACATACTTATTTCCTATAGTTTATGTAATAGTTGCATAAAACAGTTATTCTGTATCTGAACCACCTATATGTTCTAGAAAAGAATAAGTAAGTAAACATTACAAGAATGAGCTTTTATCTAGGCAAAACAGTGAAGTTCTGAATTTTGTACTGGCTGGGTGTATGTGTCGGCCTGCAGACATCTGACGTATGTCCCACATTGGTCATTTCAAGAGGTGGCAACCCTACCATAGGTACATCTTGGCTAGCAATAGTGTTAGGTGATTCTATACATGATTGCGTGTGCTACTCCTGGCAGTGGTCGTTTTACCCTTCAGAGCAGGCGCTATTAGTACAGGGGTGAATAATGCTGGTTTCACCTGTTCTGGACATCATTGACCATGATCTGCGCGATATTCAGAGAAGCTTATCCCTGTTTCGCATATATCCATACAGTCATATTTAAATGTCGCTTACCAGCAGTGGGCCTTGCATATTCCCGCTAACATGTGCTACACATATGATCTGATGACCTGCATCCGACATGCATTACTCGTGCCTTCGGGATTACGTTACATCCCTTGCAGGATGTGGGACCGGGAACATGCATGACGGTCACTGCATTTAACACATGACCATCTGGGATTTGTACACGTGTTATGTCGTTTTGTACGTGGAGTATACTACGGCTGTTACTCCATACTGCACTCACATGGGTAACTCAGTTAGTTTACATATTGATGAGTCCAGTTAATGGTATGTCCATGTGATGTTTACTGGATGTGCTCTGGCATTGGGTATGTGTATCACAGTGAGTCACACACGATACTGTGCTACACCTTCAAACGACCGTAGGTGGAGCATGCTGGGGTGACGAATACCTGTCATGGGTACACCCCATGCCTTGACACAACATCCATGATTATATTATGTGGAGTCCCTCATTAACGCAGCAGGGACTCTGTGCTGAGTGTGTGCAGAACAGTGCTAACACACATATGTTCCCACAATTGCCTCTGCTCCACTAAGCAACAGTTGGTTACTTGATGTTGTGGCGACAGCGGACACTGTTTGCCCCATTTGGTGTATGGCCTCTGACAATCGGCCGTGTACCTACCGATGTACCTGGGAACCTATACACGCAGCACCACCATATGCTGATAGGCGCATGTACTGTTCAGGTGTTGACATTCCATGTTCCAATAGCTGTTGTGTGTACAATGTTTGAGGGCTGCCTATGTAGGATTCACACAGTGGGCCACCTATACATTACTATTTACAGGTGGTCGTGTTTGTGTGCCATCCATTTTACTGTGTGTACAGGTGGAGTGGTGTGTCAGTCCATAGGGGCCTACACTGTCAGAGTATGTGCTATACGTTCCCTCTTTGCCAAGACATAGGCATATTGGGCATGCCTCCGTCTGCCTACTGGGGCTGGCACAGTGCGTTCATGGTCTGAATCCCTCTGTGCCTGTGATGGCCTTGGCAATTGTGGTGGGCTATGAGGGCCTTCACCATTTTGTCCCTGCTGCAGCTGTTTCCGCAGGATCATATTATGTAGCATGGCACATACTATGACGATGTGGGCACACGTGCCTGGAGAGTACTGCAAGGCTTCACCAGATGTGTCCAAGCACCGGAACCATGATTTCAGCATCCCAAACACATGCTCTATGATGATTCTGGTTTGTGCGTGTGCCTCATTATGGCGTTCTTGCATGGGTGTGTGTGCATTTCTGATGGGAGTCATCATCCACGGCTCCAGTGCATAGCCAGCATCCCCCACAAGGTGGCCATGTGGGATGTCCCCCCTGACAAATACCTGATACAGCTGTGAGGCATGCCAGATATGGGAGTCATGGTAGCTTCCAGGGCTGCCAGCACACATATCCATGACAATGCCCTGGGCATTGCACACGACCTGGCAGTTGATGGAGTGGAATCCCTTGCGGTTTATGTAGCGCCTACCATGCTCACTGGGTGGTGACTTGATTTGTATGTGCATGCAGTCTATCGCACCCAGTACCTCTGGGTAGTATGCCACATGGTGGAAGTGACGCATATTGCTGGCCAACTCGTCCTGAGTTCGGAGGAAGTATTTATGCTCATTGGCATGTGGTAACATGGCATCCAGGAACTGGTGTAGTACTCTGGATGCTGATGCCTGTGAGATCCCCATTATATCTCCAGTTGGCCTTTGAAAGGTACCTGTGGCTAGTATTCGCAAGCTTACACATACCTTTGTGTCCACTGGGATGGGTTCCCCTCTGTTGTTTCTGGTTCTCAGGCGTGGCCGGCACAGCTCCACTATTTGCTGTAAGATGTCCCTGTCCACCCTGTAACGCTCTACTATTTCCAGATCATGTAGCCCCTGGTAGGTTACCCTTGGTCTGAACACTCTTCTCCTCCTCCAGGGCCTGCGGTGGTTGTCGGCATCATCCTCCACAACACCGTCAGTCTCTAACACATGGTGATGAATCACAGCTATGGCAGCTCCCAACATGTACATTTTAAAAGTTCCCCGTGTGTTTACACCTATGGTGCAGTGTTTGGGAATACACAGGTGTGTGTAGGGTGCTTTCACACTTTATACTATTGTGCTGTGATCACTGATGATGTCATAGGGTGTGTATGTACGATCGTAGCTACAGGGTATCTTATGTGTTTTACTACCGGAACTACTATTGTGGTGCCTTTGGTGTTGAATTACATATGGCTGCCATGGATTACCTCTTGACCTTCCCTTTACATTTCTGCACATTCCACCTACCATTTTCTGGCATGTATCCTGCAGCCTGCTTTCATTTGTACTTTCATAGACCTGGCATATCTTGCGTAATGTGTGCTATTGCCGGTCTACTGTCGGTTTGCTTTGCTCTGCTATAACAGATCGCCTATCTTTGCAATCCAATGCCTCCCCTTCTTTCTTTGCATTCCAATGCCTCCCCTATCCTGTTTTGCAGGTTTCTGCGAGCAGACTTGTCAGCTGCCGTCGATTGGCCACCGTGAGTTGACTGGTGTTGATTGCTCATTAGTACTCCAATTGCCCTACTTCGGCATTTCCTTCTTTTCTTCCCCTGACCTTCCTGTTTGTGCTATTGTTCGGAGCGCGTGCATCTGCTTACTGGGTTTCGGGCACATTTTCATCCCCGTACACATGCGCTTTTGGGCACCATGTGTGCTCTCAGCTAAATGATTCTATACCTTCCTCCCCACCCCTGTCCTGCAGCTTTGCTTAGCAACGGCCAGGCCAGATTTGCATTGCTCCAATGTGCTTACTGCTACGGTGGCACACCCCTCTGCTGATGTCATGTATCTCCTCTGAGCCACTCCTCAGTGTTATAGCGCTGCACGGTATAGTACAACCTTCATCCGGTGGGACATTTGCGATTCAGTATTATCTGCCTCATTTGCATGGCATTGACTACTAATTCATAGTTACCACGCCGAACACTGTCGCAGACCCTTAGCAACCCTTGCACCTTGGTTGTGGTGTTCCATGCCTACCATTGTGTATTATGGTGTAAACCTGATTCGTATTACATTGCAATTTTATGACATTTTTATATAATTTCTTTATGTTCCAGTTTGTGCACACATGCCCTGCGGTTCTACTGTGCGTTTCTGTGGACATGACATTAAATGTTGTTTTTTAGGTGTTGTGCATCTTTTCTTATGCCATTGGCTATGTATTTCACCATTGGCATATGTTAACTTTGTAATACATGAGTCTGGTCTGCTTCCATAGCTCCGATGTTCTGTTTGGGAAAATGTAAACCGTGTTTTTTGGTTTACATTTCCGTGGGCTTATGCTACACCTGCACCACTTGATGAATCACTATCTGCCTTCATTTGCATGGTGCGACACTGCACATGGGGTGATTAGCATACCTATGATGAGGGCTGTGCAGTTCTGGCGTACGCTGGTAGTGCACGTGGTATTGGATCGTACCTGAATCGCTCGACGGCCATATTTGGCATTATTCCACCTACCAAGAAGTAGTACAAACCACAGCAAAGATGGCCAACCACAAAATTCTTCTGCACAAAGTCTTTAATAGACGTGACAACAGTGAAAATAACTAACAGCCAAAATTAAAACAAGCGCTTTCGCCTGGCTGATACCAGGCTTTATCAAGATGTATGTATGAGGAACCCTAACCTATTTATAATACTTAATGGTCATCTGACCTACACCTAATTAATTAATTAGAGTAAATTTAATAGGTTACATTCTTAAAGGTATATCAAAAAATATATATTTATATATGTGTGTATGTGTAACCTTAATACAACCTAAAATAACAATACATGCATACTTAGTAAAAACCATTGGAATTCAAATAATACATTATGTTTATATATATGTTAATAATACTATATTAATATCCTAAAAAAATATATATGTAAAATTCTAAAACTTCTAAAATTCTAAAAAACAAATTACTATACATATAAACCATAAAGTGCAACTGCAGCAAGATATAATATAAAGTTTAAAATTTATACATTATTAATAAGGTTAATAAAAGTTGTTTATGAATCATTTATAGAATGAATGCATCAAAAAGTAATATTATGTACATACAAAAAAGGTATCCAAAGCAATTTTTATGATGCAACTAACTTTATGATCAGTATAGATATTGTTGAATTGTTTCCAAGTATCCGTCATGTGGTTGGCCTTGAATGGTTTAATGAAGTTTTATGTATGTCATCTGAATTCAGCCCAAATATTATTAGACTGGTGGTTGAATTCATGGAAATTATACTTGAAAATAACTATATATATTTCAATGGAGAGCTGTTTAAGCAAAAAAAAGGGGTCGCCATGGGTGCTCCTTGTGCCTCATCCTATGCCAACCTTGTACTTCACTATTGGGAGAACAAATTTATATTCTCAACCCCTTGGTCGAAGTTTATTACACATTACAAACGTTATTTGGATGATATTTGTGTGTTATGGAATGGTAACCTTAATGAATTTATGGATTTTATGCTTTATATTAATTCTTCCACACAATTTTTAAAGTTTACATACAATATCAGTGAGGAAGTTTTGAACTATTTAGATGTCTCTTTGTTTAAGAATCAGCACACTGGTACCTTTCAATCTAAAATTTATAGGAAAAAGACTTTTTCTAATTCCTATCTGCATTTTGAGAGTGGACATCCTTTCCATCAGAAGAAAGGCATATTGAAAGGCCAGTTTATTAGGGCAGCTAGGATGTGTAGTACAGAACAACTATTTATACAGAAAATGAATTTCTTAAAAGTTTTATTCTTAGAAAGAGGATACCCTATGCACCTAGTTAACAAGTTGGCAGAAGAGGTTACAGCTGACAGAAAAAGTAAATATTTTCCGCTCTTAGGTACAATGGCAAATGAGAATAGAAGTGCTCAACAAGATGCCCAATTTGAGACACATAATCTATTTATACAAACCTTTAGTAAGGATTCCTCACAAGTTGAAAAAATTGTGACAAGGTATTGGCCAGTTTTAAGATTACAAGAAGATATTAAAGAGTTAGTATCGTACAGGCCCAAATTTGTGAATAGAAGGAATGTTAATTTGAAGGGATTATTTGAAAGACAGTTTCACAATAGTGTTACACAATCTACCCCTAGATTAGGTACATATAAATGTGGGGCATGCAAGCAATGTTCATACATAATTAATGATAACAGCTTGCATATAACTTCAAGGAATTTCAAGGTTAAATTAACAGGACACTATAACTGTGCAATTAAAGGAGTGGTTTATCTTGGTATATGTACCCAATGTTTAAGTTTTTACATAGGGAAGACTGAAAGGTCTTTGAAAAGAAGAATTTATGAGCATCTATACGACGTTGCGAAAGAGAAAGAAACTAATGCTTTTTACAAGCATTCTTTAAAATGTCCAAACATGCAATTAAAATTCATGGTTCTAGAGCAAGCAACTCAGAATCCAAGAGGGGGAGATTGGGAAACATCATTGGAATACAAGGAACTGTTGTGGCAATTAAAGTTAAATGCTGCAAAACCCCCTGGGCTAAATGATAATATTAGCATTAACAGTGTATTGAAGATCAGAAGGGCCAGGCTATAGCATAGGATTTAATAAAAACTTTTTTGTATGTACATAATATTACTTTTTGATGCATTCATTGTATAAATGATTCATAAACAACTTTTATTAACCTTATTAATAATGTATACATTTTAAACTTTATATTATATCTTGCTGCAGTTGCACTTTATGGTTTATATGTATAGTAATTTGTTTTTTAGAATTTTAGAAGTTTTAGAATTTTACATATATATTTTTTTAGGATATTAATATAGTATTATTAACATATATATAAACATAATGTATTATTTGAATTCCAATGGTTTTTACTAAGTATGCATGTATTGTTATTTTAGGTTGTATTAAGGTTACACATACACACATATATAAATATATATTTTTTGATATACCTTTAAGAATGTAACCTATTAAATTTACTCTAATTAATTAATTAGGTGTAGGTCAGATGACCATTAAGTATTATAAATAGGTTAGGGTTCCTCATACATACATCTTGATAAAGCCTGGTATCAGCCAGGCGAAAGCGCTTGTTTTAATTTTGGCTGTTAGTTATTTTCACTGTTGTCACGTCTATTAAAGACTTTGTGCAGAAGAATTTCGTGGTTGGCCGTCTTTGCTGTGGTTTGTACTACTTCTTGGTTGGTGACTTACTACATTATTCCACCTATGCTACGCCTGCACCTGGCGCAAGCTTCATGAATCCCGGGGACTGTTTTTTCTACTTGTAAAGCTTCTGGGTGTTCTCTGGACTTCTTACAGTGCTTCCTGTAGTTTTCTGAGTTACCACCATTTTGTGGTGTTTATTTTGGCATGGTGTAGTCTTCCTTTTAAATTGTTTGTGGCTGTTAATGGAAGATTTTGAGGTCCAGACTAATTTCCCTGGAGGGGAAGTTCCCGGGACAATGTTGGTGGAGAAATTCGAAAAGTTTTGAGTACCTTAACCCAGCCAGTGGACTTAATTTCCCAGAATTATCAGAATTACCAGGGACCGGGTATGAGCATTTCCATGGTTAATGGAAATCAGGAAGTGATTTCATGACAGGCATCACACAGGAAAGGGTGTGAACCAGAAGTGAATATGGAGTGAAATGGCAATGTTCTGGAAGGTTTTGAAGCTGTATCAGGGAGTTCAGAGTGTGCTGGATTTCCTAACGTCTTTTCTACTTTTCCAGAGGAACAGAGTGACCTTGATGGCAGTAGGAGTTTAGAAGGACTGGCACCCAAAGAAAAATTAACTAAACAAAATGGTGACTGTTTGTTAAGTTCTGTTCATGATAATTGCAGTGTTAACTGTGGGCTCTCCTACCAGTTGGGAGAATGGTTAAATTTAAAATACTCATTTGTTAATGTGATCATGGCTGAGTTTTAACTAGGGTGAAGCTGTTTCTTATTGTACTAATGTTAATAAGGTACATGATTTTATGCTTAAATATAAAACATTAAGTTTGGACAATGAATATTTAAGAGAATGCATTAATAGAGGTTTGGTTCCTAAAGGACTGAGTCTACAAATACCCCAACAATGTTGTAGAAGGCTCTGAGTTTCATCAAGAGCTTCTTAAGATGTTTGATGCATGTGGCTTTGATATTATGAGAGCAATTATTACACAAAATGAGAGATATGCAATCACTGCTTAAACAGATTTATTTTATTAATAAATGTTTTGTAAACGATTTAATGCACAATGTGGAGGAAGAGAGGGAGAAATGTGAATGTATTAGGACTAAAACTGAGGAAAACTGTTCTTTTTTAATTAAAAGGAAACATAAAAAAACATGAAAAGGTCAGGATTGAATATAAAGAGAAGTGTTGTTACCCTAAGCTTAGACCCCTTAAGGGTACCCCTTTCTCTGATTATAAGGCTGTTCATACACCCTTGAACTATGATATTAGTGAATATTATAGAAGGGATGGGGAGGATACATTTAGGAGATCGACTGAGTCATATGACCATCATGATAATATTAATAATTTTGATATTCATAACCCTTTAGAATTTCCTCCAATCGGAGGTCAGAAAGGTTAAAGAACAAGAAGTTACCTTTTTACAACTACAATTGCAGGGAGAGGGGGACCACCTGAGAGGAGATTTTAAAAGATAGGCTGTTTATTCATCTGAACAGGTTCATAGGTTAATAGATTGGTACTAGGCTATCGGCCCTAGGGTCTATACAAGCCTAGCCATAACAATTCCCTGGTTATTTCTTCCCACACTATTTACTTCCTGGAACCCTGTCTAGCAGGGTGACTGACATGATCCCCGGAGTGAATTTCCTTTCTCCCATCCAATTGTCAAGGTTCCTTTTGAAGAGGGCCAAAGAAGCGCTCTGCTTGACATGTATGGGCAGTCTATTCCAGAGTCTGGGGAGTCTCTGGGTCAGGAACCAATCCCTCAGGCATGTTTTGTTTATTGTGATGACAAGGTTTAGATCCCTGGAGCATGTGTCTCTGAGGGATTGGGATTTCTTTAAGTGTAGCATGTCCAACAGATCTGGGTTTGACATGGCCTTGTATGTTAAGCAGAGATTGCCTCTGAGTAGATGATATGCGACAGAGTATAGCTGAAGGTTTTTAGGGCGGTCAGCATAGGGCATCCGCTTTAGGCCTGTGATTCTTTTAGTGAGGTATTTCTGTGGCCTTTCCAGTTGTTGCAGGTATCTTAAGAGGTACATACCAAATGGGTTGTTGTGTTCTATAATGAGTCTAATGAGGGATGAGTACAGTGGGACAATGACCTCCTTTTTTCTGGATGAAAATCCCTTAGTGATGAGGTGTGCCACATAGAAGGATTTCCTGACTGTTATGGCAATGTGGTTATCGAAGGTGAGACCACTGTCCACCTGTGTCCCTAAGTCTCTCATCATACTTTTGATGTTTAGTGCACTGACACCTATGTGGTAATTCACGGATACATGTTTTTTCCCAAAGGGGATAACTATACATTTCTTGGCATTGAGCTTGAGCCCATGGCTCTGGCACCAAGCATCTGTTTCTTTTGTAGAATATACACATAATTTGGGGATTCAATAATGGCTCCCAGTTTGCAGACATCTGCGAACTTTGTTAGCCAGAGTCCCTTAGTATTGGCCTGTACTTCAGAAAAGTAGATGCCAAACAAGAGTGGTTCCAGGACTGAACCCTGAGGTACTCCACTTGTCACTTGTCTGGAGCTGGATTTGGAGTCAGCTACTTTCACAGTGTGGGTTCTGTCAATAAGCCAGTTGACAACCCATCGAGTGACATAGGGATTAATGCCCAACTTAGTATGTTTATCTATGATTCCAGAGTGGGGGGTGGTGTCAAAGGCCTTGGCAAGGTCCAGATAGGCTGTGTGAACCGCCTTACCCTCGTCCACGGCTCTGGAGACTGATTCGAAGAAGTCAATCAGGTTCAGGAGACAAGATTGGCCCTTTATGAACCCAAAATGGGTGGGGTCCAGTGTTTGAAGGTTGCCAATGTCTTTGTTTATAAGTTCCATGATATACATTCCATGGCCTTGCAGATCAGGCTTGTCAGACTGATGGGGCAGTAGTTCCTGGGATCCAAGATGGATCCCCCCATGTGGAGTGGGATAACTGTAGCTGTCCGCCACTCAGTGGGCACAAAGTCTGAGGTGAGGCTATGATTAAACATGACACTTAGGTGAGGTGCCAGTTCATTTTGTAATTCATGTAGTACACAGCCCGGGATGTCATCTGGTCCCATGGATGTTGTATTCTTGGCTTTGGAGAGTGCGTTTTTTACCTGTGTGGATGTTATTACCGGAATTTGGCAATCGTCCAGTATCGAGATGGGCCATTTAGGGGGTGAGAGGGGGGTGACGTTGGCACTGAATCGATCTGCCACGATATTGGCAATATCCTTCGGATCAGTATATTTAATGCCATTCTGTTGTAGCTCAGAGCAGATCTGAGCATTGCTATTTAGATTCTTGACATAGTTATAGAATGCCTTGTGGTTGTCTTTGGAATCTTTGGCAATTTTATTTTCGTACATGACAGATGCAGGTTTGGAGGGGGTTTCCTTAATTAGACAAGGGTTGATTTTGCAGGATGGCTACAAATTTACCTATAATAATTTTAATATATTTAATTACTGTAGTAGTGAAGTTAATAAAACCTATTTTAAGCTATTTATTCATTCCTAACAGGAGGATTGATATTAGTAATGTGTTAAGAGATATGAAGTTATTCATTAGGAATAAAAATTAAGAATTAATGTTTTCAGAAAACTTTCCAGAGGGTGATAAGGAAAATATGCTTAAAAAGAAAAGCATGTTCAATCCCCCGATTCACCCCCAGTTAAAGAATTTTGAAAATGTGGTAGAAAGAGAACTTAAAGAAACTCTAAGAGAAAATCTACATAATAACAAGATATTTCCCAATTTCCACTTAGAAGAAAGACAACTACTAGAAGAATTAAAAAAGAACAAACAAATAAAGGTTATGAAGCCAGACAAGGGGGAGGGATAGCCTTGAAGAATACAATGTGTTATATGGGCAAAATGATAGATATTTAAAATGGTGAAGACAAGTACTCCAGGGTTTCAAAAACTGAAATAAATGTAGCGTATCACAAAACTGACTTTACTTTTAAGGGATATCTGTATAATGGTAAGATAGACACAGATTCGTTTAATTATATGTGGACAGAGAGACCATTCATCACATCAATTTTCAGGATCCCAAAAGTCCATAAAAATGTGACTGACCCCCCATTTCAGCTAAATTTCTGGATAATTAATTGAAGAAAATATAGAGTATACATACTGGGATTTTAAAAGATTCATGGACTTCCTGAAAAGTATTAGAGCTGAATTATATGATGGAGGGTTTATTTTTGTTAGATATTATAGATTTATTTTCTGTCATAATACATCATACTGGGCTTAAATGGTTTGAAGGAGACTTAGTGGAGGTAGGAGGCCTGAATGAAGAATTTAGAATTTGTATTAAACTAATAGATTTAGTACTTAAAAACAATTTCATCCATTTTGATGGGGAATTTTGCAATCAGGAAAGCAGGATAGCTATGTGGGCATCTGCTCCCACATATGCAAATATTGTGTTACAGGTATGGGAATGGAAATTTGTGTTTAGTTCCTGTTTGTTCGATATTTTAAATGTTGCAAGTGATATCTGAATGATATGTATATTCTGGACTGGCACAGAAGAAAAAATAAGTGAGTTTATTGAATATATAGGCTCCACTATAGACCTTGACACATTCACCTATAATATTACTAGGGACTCAATTAGATGTTAATATACAGAAGGTAGAACACCAAAAGGGATTTAAATCTAGGTTGTATGGAAAAGAAACCTATTCCAACTCCTACCTTTATTACATGAGTGCCCACCCATACAGGCAAAAGAGGAGTATTGTCAAAGGACAGTTCATTAGGGAATTGAGAATGACTACAATGAATAAGACTTTAATAAAGAATGTACATTATTGAGAAATATGTTTTTGGAGAGAAGATATCAATCACAATTGGTGGAAGAAGTGTTGAAAGAAATCAATGAAGGTAGAAAAGACAAATTTTCCCTATTTTAGGGAAGGAATATATGAGCCATAAAATACCAGGCCACCATAATGATGAAGAAGATAAACAGGAGGTAAAAGACTTTAAAGTGGCTTTAGTACTGAACTACAATTGTGAAGCCAACTTAATAAAAGATGTTACTGAGAACAACTCAGAGAGATTTGGTAGTTTTTCAGACTTAGACCCTATATTTAAAAAATACATTACATTTGTTTTCAAGAAAGGGATACAATATCAAGGGAATTTTAGAATATGATAAAAATAAGTTTAAGGCCCCCAATAGGAGAAGAGTTGGTTCATTTAAGTGTGGGGCTTGCACGCAGTGTCCCTATATGTCCAATAGTGAAATTGTTTACATCAAAAGTAGAGATAGGTATTTAGAAGCTAGAACCTTCACTAATTGTGATAGTGCAGGGGTTATTTATCTTGCTTTGAACCAAAAGTGTAATGCATTTTACATAGGGAAGACTGAGCACAAGCTCAAAAGGAGAATATATGAACACGTATGAAATTAGAAGATGCCGCAAATGCTTTATTTAAAAATACCTTCAGTTGCAAACAGGTAGCATTTACTTTTCTTGTATTAGAACAGATTTTACAGGATCCTAGGGGGGACCATAGAGACAATGATAGAATATAGGGAACATATTGGCAACTGTTTCTTGAAGCCAATAGAGCCCTTAATCTAAATGAATATGTCTCACTTGCCCATGTCCTTAAGCTTAGAGCAGCTAGATTATAAATATTATTTTATATAATATTGAAATGATTTTTGAGGTTATTACAGAGGAGTCATATCAGTTAATTGAACACACTATTCCCCAAACACCTCTTTGTCAAACCCAATTAAATGAAACTTAATCCGTCGAACGATCATTTAAACAAAGTACTTATTCCAGGGTAAACAACCACTTGGCCAACCCAGCGACCGCAACAAAAACAGCACTATTTAAAACCCACCCTGGTTGGGGGAGGCTGAGGCCCCCACGGCCCCCCTAACTAAATATACCAACTCTGAGATTGCACTACAGTGGGGGAAAAGGGCAAATCCCCAATGATGGCCTACTGTTTTTTTCCCCTGGGAAAAACTTAGATAAAATGATTGTTTGATGAATAATATTTCATTTAATTGGGCTTGACAAAGAAGTGCTCTGAGAATAGTGCATTCAGTTAACTGATAGGGACCCTATTACAGAGTGGTGCTTCTTTAAGTGGTTTACTACTTGTAATATAGCTGCAGTTTTCTTTTCTCAGTTGAAAGCAGTTTTACAAAAGGACACTGGTTGGGGGTATTTTTGTAGGTTTAATGTTATTTATATTTGTGTTTGTGTAGTTTTAACAACAGTATTTGATAGGAACAACAGAAGAAAGTTTTATATTTAATTTTTGTTATCTATTTATGCATTAAACTATATTATGCACTAAGGTATTAAAACATTTTAACTGTTATGGTTAGTTTTTTGATTGGCGATATACTTGTTTTAAACAGTGTTTCTTTAAATGAGAACTGACAATTAGTGTAAATTAATTGTAAAGTGTATTTAAATAATTGTGGGTATGTAGTCTGTTATCTGATGAAGTCCTGTTTATAGGTATGAAAATGCGGTGGGTCAGTTAATGCATTTAAGTGCATTGGAATAAAACAGTGTATTTCCACTTTTAAAGCTTCTCAGTGTTCTCTGGACTTCTTACAGTGCTTGCTGCAGTTTTTTGAGTTACCACCAGTTTCTGATGTTTATTTTGGAACTGAGTATTCTTACTTTTGAACTGTTTGTGAATATTTTAGGAGACCAAAATTATAGGTTCATAGGTTCATATGTTGGTACTAGGTTATCAGCCCTAGGGCCCATACAAGCCTAGCCAAACAATTCCCTGGATATTTCTTCCCACAATATTTACTTTCCTGGACCCCTGTCAAGTAGGGTGACTGACATGATCCCCAGGGTGAATTTCCTATGTTCCATCCAATTGTCAAGGTTCCTTTTGAAGAGGGCCAAGGAGGCGCTCTGCTTGACATGTATGGGCAGTCTATTCCAGAGTCTGGGGAGTCTCTGGGTCAGGAACCTATCCCTCCAGCATGTTTTGTTCATTTTGATGACAAGGTTTAGATCCCTGGAGTGGGTGGCTCTGAGGGATTGGGATTTCTTTAAGTGGAGCATGTCCAACAGCTCAGGGTTTGACATGGTCTTGTATGTTAAGTAGAGATCACTTCTGAGTAGATGGTATGCCACAAAGTATAGCTGGAGTTTTTTTAGATGGTCAGCATAGGGCATCTGCTTTAGGTTTGTGATTCTTTTAGTGAGGTATTTCTGCAGCCTTTCCACCTGTTACAGATGTCTTGTGAGGTACATACCAAACGGAGCATTGTACTCTATAATGGGTCTAATGAGGGATGAGTACAGTGGGACAATGACCTCCTTTTTCCTGGATAAAAAGCTCTTAGTGATGAGGTGTGCCACATAGAAGGATTTCCTGACTGTTGTGGCAATACGGTTATCGAAGGTGAAACCACTGTCCACCTGTGTCCCTAAGTCTCTCATCACACTTTCAGTGTTTAGTGTACTGTCACCTATGTGGTAATTCATGGGTACATGTTTTTTCCAAAGAGGATAACTATACATTTCTTGACATTAAGCTTCAGCCCATGGCTCTGGCACCAAGCATCTGTTTCTGTAAAGCCCTTTTGTAGAATATCCACATAATTTGGGGATTCAATAATGGCTCCCAGTTTGCAGTCATCTGCGAACTTTGTTAGCCAGAGTCCCTTAGTGTTGGCCTGTACTTCAGAGAAGTAGATTCCAAATAAGAGGGGTCCCAGGACTGAACCCTGAGGTACTCCACTTGTCTGGAGCTGGATGTGGAGTTGGCTACTTTTACAGTCTGGGTTCTGTCAGTAAGCCAGTTGGCAACCCATAATACTGAAAACTGCCCTGACATCTAGAAACAAACTGCAAGCTATAAATCAATTTGCTCTTCCTGTTCTAACTTATAGTTTTGTAGAGACTGACTGGAACCAAAAGATATTGGATCATTTGGACAGGAAAACAAGAAAAATGCTTCACTGTTATCAAATGATATATAAAAATCACCACATACCATGTATTCCTTGTTCTGAAGGAGATATTGGCCTCCTCAAAATTAACAACATGTATAGATCTGCAATTTTAAGACTGCATACATATGTGCTAATCTCGCCAGATCTAAACAGAGTGAGAGTTTCAGAACATGAGGAGAACAAGTCTAACACTACTTTCCTGTTTAATTTAGCAAAAGCATGTCGGTGTCAAGCAGGAATGAAAATCAAACCGGATCTGATGAGGTCAGCAGACAGATTTTAAGACTGCATACATATGTGCTAATCTCGCCAGATCTAAACAGAGTGAGAGTTTCAGAACATGAGGAGAACAAGTCTAACACTACTTTCCTGTTTAATTTAGCAAAAGCATGTCGGTGTCAAGCAAGAATGAAAATCAAACCGGATCTGATGAGGTCAGCAGATACGTATACAGTCTTATGATTGCAGATCTATACATGAAATCAATTTTGAGGAGGCCCATGCCTCATTCAGAATGAGTGCTATCTAATCTGATTATTATATAGCATTTGATAAGCGTGCAGCATTTTTCTTGTTTTTCTCTCCAACTGATCCAATGCATTTCGGGGCAAGTTAATCCCCCAAAACTGTAAGTTAGGACAGGAAGAACAAATTGGTTTACAGCTTGGACTTTGCTCCTAGATGTCAGGCCTGTTTTCAGTAATAATTTCAGTCTTCTAAAATATTCTTTACTGAGTTTTGTTTGCATTTGTTTGTGTTCTGTTGTTGATCCTTCAACAGGGGACTCATTGTTCGATCATGCTGTGACATTTCCAAAGTTGAATTTTCTTTAGCAAAGCGTTCACTTTAATCCACAACTTAATTTTCTGTTTTTTTACCTTTTCTACTTTTCCTTTTTGTTTGATTATTTTTTGTATTGTATTATTTTTCAAATCCAGATGCCTTTGCCTGTATTTCTCTTTAATATCTTTGATGGTGTTTTTTTTTTTTTGTATTGATTAGTTTTGCTTTCTCCTTTGCCTAAATATTGCACCATATTAAATCTCTTTTCCTTTCCCATGTCCATATTTCTTCTTCAGATGTCTCCTGCTCCACCAGTTTCACCATAGACTGGGGGCTCATTGTTCCATCCTGCTGTGACATAACCTGTGTTATACTTTCTGCAATAAATCTTTCACTTCTCATGTATTCCTTAAGTTCAGCTTCTTTTTGTTTAACTTCTACTTTACTAATCTTCTGTTCTATGTCCCCCCTTTGTGATCTTATTTTTGTATTGTGAAATTATCCATATCTGGGTGCCTCTGCCTGTATTTTTCTTCAAATATCTTTGGACCTGCTTTTTTTGTATTGATTAGTTTAACTTTCTCATTTGCATAAATATTACAGCATATTGGATCTCTTTTTTCTTTCCCATGTCCATGTTTCTTTTTTATACCTTCAAAAAATCTCTAGGTTATGTTTCTTATATTTTTGCATTTCATCAATTGCTTATTTTCCCAAATGAGCCAAGGTGATTTTCATAAATCTGTTGTATTAATGAACACAAATTTGGATTTGAAGCTTTTGACAGTTTTTCTTGTTCAAGTATTTTTCTTTCCTCTAATTTCCCTCTTCATTTTTTGAATATTTTCTCTCTGAAAATTATCATGACTTCATGAGTAATAGTAAGAATACATAATTTGTTTCTTATCCTCAGTAGTCCATTCTATCATCTTTATGGCTCTTTTTTGGCCTGTCAGTGTTTGTGATTTTTGTGGACTACTACTTTCTTCTACAACAGGGGGACCGTCCTCCTCCTGAGCCTGGCCTAACCCCATTGTAGGAATGTTTCCATATCTTGAGGATTCTACACTGTCATTTTTCCCAGTCCTGGTAACAGTGCACATATGAGAATTGCACTCATAAGACTTGTGCACTTAGCTGTCTTTTTTATTTTTTAACCTACTTCTGTTTGTGATATATATTATATAAAATACAGTCTATATATCATTGCCATCTTGGTGAGATTTTGTAAAAACAGCATTCACCTTGTGAAGGTACTCACTAAGACACGAGGATGAATTCAATTCCAGAAATGCTACTCACCTTTGCTTGCTGATTTTATCATCTCTGCATCTGGACCCCCAGTACTTTGGACCCATACCACTACCCCTGTGGTATGCACTATACATCAGTAATGTGCACAGCTATACATTAACAACATGGGATACACTGTACCCAGAAACCCTTGGACCAAGCCTGCAGAAGTCAAGCTTGAGTGGTACAGTACTAAATAGCATAATGTCAGCTGATCACGCCACACATGGTACAAGTACTATGTAGAGGTGTTGGCCATGGTTAATGGTAGATGCACAATGGATTGCTACACTGTGTCCATGCCTGTTATGCATAACACCTGCATGGAGCAGTATAATACTGACAATTGGAATAATGGCCACAGTATTGAAACTACAGTGTGTGTAGAAAGTGGATGTGTGACATATTTTTTTTTTTTTCTGTGCAAAGTATCACAACTGTCATTCTGGGAAATGTGCACCTACAATGCCCTACCACCAAGATGTGCACAGGGTACATGCTTTCAAAGACTATATGCATTCCACAGATAGTCATAAAACTTACCATATTTCAGTATCCCTGCAGGCCTCCTGGACAAGCTTGTCCAGACACATTTGTTTATTTAACATTTTTTACTGGGGAAGTCCAACTTTGAATAAAGTCAATTTTCAGCAGAGGCCCAGAGAGAAGCTCTTCAGATGCATGTCTTTGTAATGCGGGTGGAAACTGGAGCACCCAGAAGAAACCCACACAGATGCAGGGAGGACATGCAGACACTGCACAGAAGGCACCCCTGCCAAGAATCGAACTGGAGAACCTCTTGTTGTGAGGCAACAATGCAACTGCTGCACCACTGTGCCATCCTAACACATATGATGTGCTGTATGACTAGCAAGTGTGTTCACAGTGCCACTTGATAAGGTATCCATGACTACTGACACATGTATGCAGTAACGGTATGTACAGCAGACTATGTCAAGGCATCCTATTGGGGACTTACATTCACCCCTCTTCCATTGCATCCTGTCCAGATGATACATCACTCACAACTGCCCTGACCTCATGGAATGGACAACTGCATAGGCTTCACTAACAGTGCTGCAGTTTGTATTCCCATTGTTTGCATTTCAAAAAGAAGCTGATACATACACAGCCCTTCACTACCCTTATCTGACTGTACAGATATCTACAAATCATGCACAGCAATGTCACTCATTTGGAGTTTTGGCAACTGCCTATATATATGTTATCTATTTCCTGACCGTATAGTATCTGTCACAGTGAACTTAACAACTTAGCAGACCTGATGGTTATGGGTCAACAATTACAGCAGTTACACAGAGACTGACACTGCTCACAAGACCTTGTTGCAGACAGTTGTCTCCATGCACTTCTTTATGTGCCCATAAGGTAATAATCATGTCTGTTAGACAGTCTCTGCTTTGCACATGCACCACCTATATGAACATATAGGTTCCATTCATTTGAAGAAATGCTTAGAATGCTAAAACAATTTGCTACAAGTATTGTAAATTAAAAAACTCAGAATTTTGAAACATGCCAGTTATTGGTTCTTGGAGTTTGTGGCATTGCCTTAATGTAATGTGTGTGTGTGTGTGTGTGTGTGTGTGTGTGTGTGTGTGTGTGTGTGTGTGTGTGTGTGTGTGTGTGTGTGTGTGTGTGTGTGTGTGTCTGTAGCTGCAGATCTGCAAATGATTACTCACCATGATCAACACTTGCATGCAAATTGGTATTTATATTGCAGACGTCCATTACAGCACTCACGAATGCTCATTCTTCATGGGCCATATACAGTCAAGATGTCTATATCCCACTATGTCAAGACATACTGCTTTCCAACCAGTCAATGTGTGAGAACTATACACACACACACACACACATACACCCCCCCACACACACGCACACACATACAGACACAGTGTCCATGATACAGCCTCTCTTATAGCTATTCTGAAGCTTCATAATGGGATCATATCACCATATGCAGCTGTGGACTTTCTGAGTGATATCCTTTATATATATATATATATATATATATATATATATATATATATATATATATATATATATATACAGTATGGTGCTGAATGATTACCGTATGGAGGATAGTATCATACATCTACAGCCATCTGTTCAGTTAGTATATTGCTGAAGGATAACATATATATATATATACATGCTCCTAATCACTGCCTAAGCACAAAACAGATCATTGCTGTGCACATCATAGCAGGAAATCAAGCTGCAATTATCTACATTATTCTTAATAGTTCTTTAGTTTGAATGGATACATTCTGCCAGATACCTGCTACACAAATGTATCTTATGTGTGTACTTGTTAGTTTTGTTCATCATTGTTGCATAGCACACAGCTGTGCACAGACAGCATGATACATTAAAACTTGCTGTAAAACATGTCCAACATCTACATCCCTCTGCTTGGCATGCTATACTACTAGTACCATCATGGATATATGCAGTTTCTGCAACAACTCCATGTATACCCTTTTGTTTGTGCCATTGTATGTGTTAGGGCATGTAACTGTATGTTATACTTATTGCTATCCTCTGGATCATATGCAACAGTGTAGATCATTGTACCACAGCCTCATATGGATGGCTACTCTGAAGATGCCTGTCCTGCCTTTGCATGTGATGTGTGATCTCCTAGACATCATCTATGGGGAACATTCTCCTGGGATTCCTAAATTTGTACTCATATTCAATGTAGACATGAAGCAGGACCAAGATCTCCTGTCTGGTCCAGTTCAGCATTCAGTCTTATTCCATTTGCCTAATGGTCACTGTAACTTAAGTTTTATACAGAGGAGCTGTTTGCTGCTTACAAAAGTATAACTTCACATTGACAAAGTATCATGTTTTGAAAGCTGTATGCAACAGATATGGCTGTTCGTGTACAGTACATGTGATATGTCAATGCTGTATCACATGCCAATATCATTTACTACTTGCCTGAGCTGCAGTGAAATTTGATTGCATCTAATTATGCACTCAGGTACCTGAACTCCGGAGATATGTTCATAGACACTTGGCATTGTGAAAACTTTGACAACTTACAGAAGTGGGTTCTGTGAGGCTACATAAATAGTAATTAATGTGATTCCCAACCTCCCATGCTAATTATTCTCATGAAAGAGGGCTGATATAACAAGCATTAAATTTAAATAACTGACAACACACTTCTCTTTTTAAGATGTATATTGATACCTGTCATCTAATTCTCAGACAGATTACTTCATGGAAGCTTTGGGTAGATGTTTCAGATATTTTAATAACTTTCTATTTCTACATGCACCCTCAAATGTATGCCATCTGTAACTGTATGTTAGTTCTGAACATTGCTACCTGCTTTTACTTGCATGCCCTTGTTGAATTCCAGGAGATACATTAGTGTATGTGCATTGTCTCTTTACATCCAATCCAGTCACAAATGTGTATGTCATGCAGAACTGTATGACACTTAATGTAAATACTGATTGCTTTTGCATGCCCTTCCACACTGACTTCTAGGCAGAATGCTAGTCTGTATGGTGTCCTTGGAGATTTATGTCTACTCACATATCTGCACATCATCTGCAACTTGTATACTTGCTGTATTTACATAACTGTTTCTACCACTGATTACACTGACTTGCATGTCCTTCTTCAGATTCAGGAGATGAGTCATGATTTTGTGCATAGTCCCTCAGTATTTGTTTCTCTCACTGCTGATTTTTTCTCAGGTTTATACTGTTCTGACTGTGCCTGCATGTATCAGCGGTGGATAAAATTCTCGGTATATGGCCGGCTACATTCTATTACTATAACTTTCTGCTTATCATTTGAGCTCTTGCTTCTTTTACATGCTCTATGTTACATACATCTGCAGTGGTCTTTGTCCAAATTCTGTTTCTATGTACTGTGCATGGATGTTGCCTATTTTGTAATGTGAAGGGTGATTGTTTCTGTGTACTGTGCATGCATGTTGCCTTCTGTGTAGTGTGAAGGGTGATTGTTTCTGTGTACTGTGCATGCTTGGTGCCTGCTGTGTAGTTCATAGGTTCATAGGCGTTTACTAGGCTAATGACCACAAGGGCCTTTTTAAGCCTAGCCATGCATCCCAAAACTCTGACAAGTTCTGATACCCTTGATAAGTGTAAGCATGAGCCTGGGAGATGAACCATTTACAGTTTACCTGCATCCATTAGAGACATAGGTGCCAAACCAGGGATGAATTTCCGGTTCCCCATCCAATAGTCCAAGTTGCACTTGGACAATTGGATGGGAAACCAGAAATTCATCTCTGAAGGGTGATTATTTCTGTGTACTGTGCATGCATGTTGTCTGTTGTGTAGTGTGAAGGGTGATTGTTTTTGTGTACTGTGCATACATGCTGCCTGTTTTGTAGAGTGATGGGTGATTGTTTCTGTGTACTGTGCATGCATGTTGCTTGTTGTGTAGTGGGATGCATGATTGTTTTTGTGTACTATGCATGTTGTCTATTGTGTAGTGTGAGGGGTGATAGGTACCCACTTGTATAGTACACATATATGTAGACAGGAGAGCTTGATATAGGGTAAGGTGTTGGTGATACACTTGGTACAGCCCACAATGCACAGTACACATTGAAAGGGCAGAGTGTATAGAGGTTCATCATCCACTGTGATCATGCACATTACATCATCCAGCTTATGTGACAGCTGAGTGACTCCTAATTCTGTTGCAATCATGTCAGCTGAGGCTGTTGAGCATATCCAGGGATCCAACCATCATGGTTACTTGACTGCTACAAGATACAGCTAATAAATGAGCCCAGTCTATGGAGGTGATAGTGAGCTTTCAGCGCATAGCTCTGGCTGGATCTCTGCATGTCTCTGCCTGTTACTGCAATCAGACAAATGGGTGCATCACTACTTTTCACAGCACACAATGCACTGCTGTTGGGCACTGACTGTGTTACATGCTAAATGACATGCTGCATAGCACCCTTGAGTAATGTTATGCCAAGCTTTTGGTCACCTTTGCATAGCGTATGGATACTATGCTGTGCATTAAACAATATATACATCAGGCCTTGTCTGCATCACATGTGCAGTCTGAGAGTATTGCACATGCTAATTATGAACTCACCCACATTATACTTTATTTGACTATGGACAGAGGTCTGTGTTGCTGTGGGAATGCTGCCTGAGGCTGTTGGTCCACCACCCAACCTGCAGGACACCATCCATGAGGTGCTGTAGGTAGTAGTAAGGCTCTCACACTGCCTGTTGGTAGTTTTTCTCCCTCAGTCAGCAGCACTTTCACAGCTGGGCTATCGTCCACCCCCAGTGATAGTAATAGTGAGACTCAACTACTGATGCAAAAATATGGCATATACTCACCTGCCATGAGAACACAAATATGTGGTAGTGGGCAACAACATGGGTGACTTTGACAGAGGCAGTATGCCCCACACATTACCTCTTTCAACTCTATCAGTGTCCTTAATTGCTTTTGATAATGATAACTGCAGTGCCTCTTGCAACCCACAGAGAACTCATATGGGTGCTAGAACTGGCTGATGCCACATGCTGTTATTCTGTTTACCAGCCATATCAGTGTCACTCTTAGTCACTACTGGGTTATTTTCATTGCTACCTATATACTGCATTTATGTATTTGGCTGCCAACATTGTGGTTTATGTCACATATGCTATGGCTGCATGCATTGTACCCTTCATAGTACAATGCGCTCAGACATTACTTACTGTCAATTTATCTGCTGTAATGTAATCCATGTATTGTTCAATACCTGTGAATGTTAGGAACATGGTGTGATTCCATACTATGGGTTATGTCAGTTACCACAGAGAAGCAAGCCTAGGTATTGTTGCATATAGCATTTTTATCTGCATGTTGACAGACATGTTCTGTGTTCATTGTCATCTGTTATGCATATCTGTGGACCTCTGACCATGTTTCTCAATCCAAAAAGTTGATAGTGACATGTCCCTTACTGCTAGTCCCTCTGTGCTGTTTTTATTATGACAGGTACAAGTGGCTTGCATGTCTACAGTGATATTTCCTTCTGTTCTGTTCTGGTACTGCTACAAGAGGTGGTGCACATTGGTATCCACATGAATCAGGCATGTTTTGCAAAAACAACTGCATAGTTGCATTGCAGTCCAATGCCATACAGCCAGTAAATTACCACTCCCTTGTGTCCTCCCACTGTCTGGGTGACAGAAGTCTATGTCATTCCATACAGTCTATGGATGTTGTTGCCTGTGTATTACCTGTCACAACCACAGAATTACCTGTATTATCCCACGGATGTCTATACCTTGATATTGTATTCAAGCTTACTACATAATACCCCACCTATCCTTCCTGTAGTGTGCATAAGCACCATCCTTCTTTATCCTGCCTGCTCAATCGCATGCATGATTAATCTCTTGTTTACTTTGTGGCCAAACTCTGCAGTGGTCCAGCTTGCATCACTATAGAGTCTTTCACTTACTGGCTGTCTATACCATTGTTTGTACATATAACCTAAGAATAGTGTATGATTATCTATATTAGAACCTTGCAGTTGTATTATCTACATTGCCTTCTGCCTGTTTCTATGTCATACTGCTACAGATCTGTGACTGTCTGCTTTATACCCTATACATGTATCTTGCTATGTATTATATACATATGTTTGATTGCACTGAGTATAGGTCATACAGGAATATGCGCCTGCCATTTGATCTTGTTGACACTGACTATGCAAGACCTGCTATCACATGCTGCTCTGTGTTCACCTGTATGTGTAGTTTGTCATGGCTTGTAGTTGAGAACCAGAGTCTGTTGTGTTCTCTGTGGTCAATTAACATCCACAGGCTCTGCCATCCACACTGGGCTGGCACCTCCCCTATGTCTTCCTGATTATCAGGTCGTGCATGTGGTTGCATGATGCAATTTGTTAAAACTATGGTCTGGAAGGCCATTGTACTTTGCTGTTAATATACTGTGCAATGTGATACAAACTGTGACCAATTGTGCAGCTTGCTCTGCTGCATTCTGCATTGCAC
The DNA here is from genome assembly GCF_019279795.1 of Protopterus annectens. Classification (NCBI taxonomy): domain Eukaryota; kingdom Metazoa; phylum Chordata; order Ceratodontiformes; family Protopteridae; genus Protopterus; species Protopterus annectens. Next base: position 838,706,880 of record NC_056749.1, read on the forward strand.
ATCTAGAGGTATCAAAACCTGAATCAAGTATTCAGCACATAAAATAATCTATCAGTATCATTTGTTTGTCACAGTGCATCCTGTGTTATATGCATACTCAGCTGGTGTGAATGGATTTTTTATGTGTGTCATCAGCCATAGCTCTTGTGGATAAGCTACCACCTATTTGAAGAAAACATTGATTAGTCCTATAATGTAAGTTATACTGCCTCTGGTGCTTGGAAATCTTAGAAGTAAATGCCAAAAAGGACAGGTCCTAGTGCCAAGCCATGAGGGTAGAGATGGTCAGTTTCATACTTTTTGATGAGTCACGCAACTTGCACTGTTTGGGTTCTTTCTGCCTCTTTCCACAAGTGGGTCAATTTTAAATCAATTAGCTTTTATAAGATACCAGGATAAAGCATGATATAAAAGTTTTGGCCAGGTCAAGATACACCATGTGCACTGCATGGTCAGCATCTACAGCCTCTGTAAACACATGCACTGTATGGTCACCATCTATAGCCTCTGTAACCACACGCATTGCATGGCTCCCATCAAAAGTCCCTGTAACCATGTGCCCTGCATGACCACCACCTACAGCTTCTGTAACCACATAGGATCATAGGATCATATGCACTACATGGCCGCTATCAAAAGTCCCTACAGCCATGTGCACTGCGTGACCACCATCTACAGCCTCAGTAACCACATAGGATCATAGGATCATATGCACTGCATGGCCACTATCTACAGACTGTGTAACCACATAGGATTATAGGATCATATGCACTGCATGGCCACCATCTACAGCCTCTGTAACCACATAGGATCATATGCACTGCATGGCCACCATCTACAGCCTCTGTAACCACATAGGATCATATGCACTGCATGGCCACCATCTATCATCCCTGTAACCATGGGCACTGCGTGGCCATCATCTACAACCTGTGCAATCATATAGGATCATAGGATCATATGCACTGCATGACCACAATCTATAGTCCCTGTAATCATGTGCACTGCATGGCCACCATCTACAGCCTCTGTAACCACATAGGATCATAGGATCATATGCACTGCATGGCCACCATCTATAGTCCCTGTAACCATGTGCACTGCATGACCACCATCTACAGCCTCTGTAACCACATAGGATCATATGCACTGCATGGCCACCATCTACAGTCCTTGTAACCATGTGCACTGCATGGCCACCATCTACAGCCTCTGTAACCACATAGGATCATAGTATCATATGCACTACATGGCCACCATCTACAGCCTGTGTAACCACATAGGATCATAGGATCATATGCACTGCATGGCCTCCATCTATAGTCCTTGTAACCATGTGCACTGCATGGCCACCATCTACAGCCTCTGTAACAACATAGGATCATATGCACTGCATGGCCACCATCTATCATCCCTGTAACCATGGGCACTGCATGGCCATCATCTACAACCTGTGTAATCATATAGGATCATAGGATCATATGCACTGCATGGCCACCATCTATAGTCCCTGTAATCATGTGCACTGCATGGCCACCATCTACAGCCTCTGTAGCCACATAGGATCATAGGATCATATGCACTGCATGGCCATCATCTATAGTCCTTGTAACCATGTGCACTGCATGGCCACCATCTACAGCCTCTGTAACCACATAGGATCATAGTATCATATGCACTGCATGGCCACCATCTACAGCCTGTGTAACCACATAGGATCATAGGATCATATGCACTGCATGGCCACCATCTATAGTCCTTGTAACCATGTGCACTGCATGGCCACCATCTACAGCCTCTGTAACCACATAGGATCATAGGATCATATGCACTGCATGGCCACCATCTACAGCATCTGTAACCAAATATGATCATAGGATTATATGCACTGCATGGCCACCATCTATATTCCCTGAAACCATGTGCACTGCATGGCCACCATCGACAGCCTCTGTAACCACATAGGCTCATAGGATCATATGCACTGCATGGCCACCATCTATAGTCTCTGTAACCAAAAAGGATCATAGGATCATATGCACTGCATGGCCACCATCTATATTCCCTGTAACCATGTGCACTGCATGGCCACCATCTACAGCCTCTGTAACCACATAGGATCATAGGATTATATGCACTGCATGGCCACCATCTATAGTCCCTGTAACCATGTGTACTGCATGCCCACCATCTACAGCCTGGTAACCACATAGGATCATATGCACTGCATGGCCACCATCTATAGTCCCTGTATCCATGTGCACTGCATGGCCATCACTGACAGCCTCTGTAACCATATAGGATCATAGGATCATATGCACTGCATGGCCACCATTTATAGTCCCTGTAACCATGTGCACTGCATGGCCACCATCTACAGCCTGTGTAACCATATAGGATCATAGGATCATATTCACTGCATGGCCACCATCTATAGTCCCTGTAACCATGTGCACTGCATGGCCACCATCTACAGCCTCTGTATCCACATAGGATCATATACACTGCATGGCCACCATCTACAGCCTCTGTAACCACACTGGATCATAGGATCATATGCACTGCATGGCCACCATCTATAGTCCCTGGAACCATGTGCACTGCATGGCCACCATCTACAGCCTGTGTAACCACATAGGATCATAATATCATATGCACTGCATGCCCACCATCTACAGCCTGTGTAACCACATAGGATCATATGCACTGCATGACCACCATCTATAGTCCTTGTAACCATGTGCACTGCATGGCCACCATCTACAGCCTCTTTAACTACATAGGGTCATAGGATCATATGCACTGCATGGCCACCATCTATAGTCCCTGTAACCATGTGCACTGCATGGCCACCATCTACAGCCTCTGTAACCATATAGGATCATAGGATCATATGCAATGGATGGCCACCATCTATAGTCCCTGTAACCACATAGGATCATAGGATCATATGCACTGCAGGGCCACCAGCTACAGCCTCTGTAACCACATAGGATCATATACACTGCATGGCCACCATCTATAGTCCCTGTAACCATGTGCACTGAATGGCCACCATCTACAGCTTGTGTAACCATGTGCACAGCATGGCCATTATCTATAGCCCTTGTAACCCTTCTGAAGAAGTTTACCAAATTAAATAGAGAGGCTCTACCATTAACAAAGCTGGGGGGGTCAAGTCTAATAAAATTCTGGACATCATAGGTTATAAGATCAGTTATAATATCTAACATAGCTGTGCAGATAAGGATTGCAAGTCTGATATCTTACTGATTATATGTAAGGCCACCCTTATGGAAGTGCATCACCTTTACAATGTAACACTCCTCAGTGACAAAACCAGCTAGTTTAAACAGTTTAAGCACTGTGTCTGGAAAGGCACAAATAAAACTACTAATTAACCAGTCAGGTATATTGTCTAGTCTCATGGAGGAAGTAATTTTGGTCTTGGCTAGCACATTCAGTAAATTAACTTTAGAGATAACTACAGAGTACAAGACTCAGATATTTTGGGCTTTGAGTAGAAGTTTCTTGGTGAAGTTGAAACAAAACTCCTAGTAAATAATATATATTTTTTTATATTACTTAATGTATATGTATATGTATATGTACAAGTATACGTATATGCATATGTATATGTACATCTTTCATCAAAGGGCTATTTTGACAAAACAGATTCAGTAGCTCATCTTTTCTGAATTACCCATCAGTCATGTATTACTATAACATGGACAACACCTTCTCTTGACTTGTTATAACTCATGCGGTAAGTGTCTTGTAAATGAAACTGTTGAAGACAATTTAGAGCACAGGTTTTCATAAAGGTATTCTTTACTGTGACAAAGTTTCACAGATTTTTTACATGCTCCTAAAAGATTCATAGATGGCTCAATTAGTTAAATACATGAAAATAAATTATTTATAATAAAAACAGATAATTATATACAAAACTGTGAGAAACACAAACATAACTGATATCATTCAAGACTACTAGTTCACATTTAATGAGGTGTCATATTTCTGACAGCTGGCAGGAAAGAAATTAATTGCCTGGTGCTGAGAAGTCAGAATAATGTTTTAATGTGTGTGTGAGATATTTTTAAACTAAACAAGTAAATCAGTTTTCCCTTACTAAATGTATTTCCCTTTCTCATTTTAAAGTGTTTACTGACTGCATTGAATATTGCAGTTTCAATACTCAGCTGAGCTACGTTGTTAACAACAGTGCTGCTTCTGCTTCACTTTTCAGACACTGTAGTCATCGATGGTTCACAGCAGCTCTCACAACTAGGTCTGAATGGTCAATGCTGGAATACAGCATGGCTTGTGCTATAAGTGTAATTCTTCATTCTCACTAGCACCTTGGTCTTCCTCCCTAATGATGAAAACTAAATTTCCAGTCTTGTTGGCTTGGAAAATCACTCCTTCTAGTGCCTTGTCTAAGTGCCCCATCACTGCCTGTTTTGATTGATGGCACATTTCCTGCAATTAAATATGTTTAATGCATGCAACAGTGGTGACAATAAAGATGTATTAATATTGTTTAGTATTAAAATAAGGCTTAGCATGATAACTGCCAAGAAGCTCTGTGCATTGTTAAATAATTGTATTTAGACACTCATTAGCTTTTTACATACAAGGATACACATAATTTTTGATGATTTCATTGATAAACTCTCATCAAATGGCATGTGTCAACTAGAATGTTAACAAAAGGATTAAATAAATTATAACTGTTTTGCTCTTCTATCAGAAAGCATCATATATGTAGATGTTGTCACAAGACTGTGTGGCTTCTTTGTCCCACTTTTATATAGATTTTACAAATTTGCAAAGTTAAGTCACACTGAACAAAAAACAAAATGCAAGCCAAAATAGGGGTCACATGGTTACTTGAACAAAAAGTATATTATTGTGATTCACATTTT